>NW_011959219.1:0-1736 GCF_000949405.1 Vollenhovia emeryi | reverse complement strand
GCCGAAAAAAAATTGTCACGCAGCGAGCGGCGAGCTTCAGTAAACACTCCCCGCTCGCCCCTCACCGCTCGCCCCTCACCGCTCGCCCCTCACCGCTCGCCCCTCGCCCCGCGTCGTTCGCCGCTCGACGCTCGGCTCTCGGCCCCTTGCCCCTCACCTCTCGTCCTTTACATGTGGTCGAGCGTTATCATAAAGCAATATGCATATTGCAGGTTGCTTAAAGCGTAATTGCTGGTGCATTTCCTCCATCTGAGAACAGTATTTTCCGGCATTAATGATTTTACCAGTACCGGAATTCTGTAACTTGCTATCGATGTTTTTCGGTATCGAAATTAACTAGCGACAGCAAAGACGTTAAAAGCACAGCTTTCATAGGTTGGTTAACGATACCGAAAACCATCGATAGCAAGTCACAGAATCGCACAGGTTTCAAGAACGAATAATTAATAATGCCAGCTCAATAGACGTGGAGTTATTACTGCTTCATGATAACTTTCGACCATATGTTTCAAGAACAACAGTTTAGAAATCTAGAAATTATACGAGAGTTGCAGTATGAAACTCTTTTTATTTGCTCGTTTACAAGTTACTAATTATTTAATATTGCTATTTTAACATAGGGTCTTACGGGAACTGAGACAAATAATAAATCATTCAAAAACTATTAAAACCAATGCTAAAAATTATGTTTTTTGTATCATGTTTTTCAAACATGTAAAAGTTTTCTGCGAAGTTTTAAAACGATTTGCTTGCTCGTTTTGCAATTATTATTAAGAAAGCGCTATGATCATCAATTGACGCGATATCGACGACGAAACGTGACAACGCCGCATCCCGCCTTAATCTTTCAAGCTAAAAAATTTTTACATTTTCATTAAACTCAAATTCTATTGACAATAAACAATACTTTAAAATATGATTTTATTAAAGATAGGTAAGGAGAAACGGCCAATGCGAGCCCACAGCAGGTGTCCGTGCGAAATTGTCAATGTTTTTTTTTAAACAATTTAATAAATAATCCAAACGTTTCGACCTGTTTTTGGGTCATCCTCAGTGAAGCTGGGATAAAAGATATGATACATAGTGTTGAACAACTTTACAAAGTATTAATATAAATTTGCGAAAAAATACAATGAATTTTTACCTGATTGGATACATACACTGAGAAAAATAACCGGCAGTTTTAAACGGAAAAAACCGTTCAAGTGCTTTATTCGATGCATTTCTATCGGATTTGAAGGTATCCGATAGAATGATGGCTACCTTTATCCGATGAAATATTATTTCCGATCAAATGTTATCGGATAATGAGAAGTTATTCTTTTTCCGTTCAAATCTAATCGGATATTGCTCTTTATCGGATAAAAACCGATTATTTTATCCGATAAAGTTTAGTGCCTGAACGGATGTTATTTCTGATTAAAAAGTATCCGATAGAAAATTATACAAATTATTTTGTGTCGTCCGTACATGCGTATTTCTGCGAGTGCACGCAGTAGGGCCTCAGAGACGAGGCAAGAGAGACAAGTTTATTTCATCTTCCTATATTTCTGAAAAGATAAGATTATCCGTATATCATACATAATATGTTATAAGTGTATAAGTTTATTATACATATAATAATAAGCGCTTCTTATATCATTGGTTTATATGTTGTTATTCAGTGGTCACGTTCAGCAGAACGTTGATTGTGCAACTGTTAAAAGTGTTCTGTACTGAGATTGACTTATATTTTT
>NW_011959218.1:0-1736 GCF_000949405.1 Vollenhovia emeryi | reverse complement strand
ACGAAGCAAATCGGCATTTTGACGACTCAGCAGTTTCGGTCACTTCTGATTGGTTGACACTGCGCATCCACCAGATTGCTTCACCTTGTATCTTTACACCATGCCCCCGCCTACAGCCCTGGACCCCGACCTGGGAAAACGTCTCAGCGGCTCCACGGACCCCAGGCTGCCGAGCCCTGCCTCGGAGTATGTCCGAGCGGCCTCGTCAGCCCGTCTACCTGGGCGGGGCGGCTTCCCGGCCCCCCCAACATGGGAAGACCGAAAATTCGCCCCACCGTCCCCCCCCCCCCCGAGTCCCGACGGGAAATCTCCCACTGGCCCCGGTAAGGGGGGATTCCCCTTGACCCCCAGTACCCGTAAGGACGATTGTCCGCGGGAAACCGGCGGTCGCTCCCCGGACCAAGACCAATGGCCTCGGGGTCCGTAGGGGGGTCCACGGTGCCCTTCCGGATAAGTATCCATGGGACACCGCTTCTCCCACCTACTCTGGCCATAACTTGGCCAAGTGGGCTCTTAGTCGGCGGACCCTCCAGCGAAGAGAGCTGCCGGCGCATAGCACCGACAGCACCCAGCCAGAGTGCCCGCCTTAAGCCCCCTCACCACGACAAGGTGGCCCACACGAGGGGGGAATAGAAACATCTTGTCTGTACATTGGCGGTTTTTACGATTTCAATATAGTATTTATTTAATCAAAAGTAATCCTTGTTTTAATTTTAACTTTAGATATCCCGTTTATTTCATAGAATTAAGAATATATTTGTATGTGGCACAGCTATACATAAATAAAATGATTTAGTTGTACTAAGCAACTCCTATAGCCACACTCTAATAAAAATTTCATTTGCACAAATAAAAATATGTTGTATTCAAATAAATGGTATTCTAATGTACTAATTTATTTTAATGTAATAAATCATTTCTCTGGGTGCAGTTACTGATGGCAACGCACACAGTGTCTAACCAGTTTTTTAGTGTATTGTAGAAACTGATAATTAAAACTGCAAGTCAACTGAAAAGCATTACCAGTAACTGACTTTCGTAATCAGTCACTGATAGAACGTCACAAGTTACCGATTCAACTTCATCGGTTACTGGTACAGCTGCTCAGTTCTTTTTCTTAAGGGCAGAGAATACAATGTATGATTTGTATATTTGTAAATAAATTGTTCTGTAAAGCAGATAATGTACAGTGTATGATTAGAATATAAATGTTTGATACTACATGGATTTTGGTGTAAAGCAGAGAATACAGTGTATGATTTGTATACTTATAGAAAAATTTTTCTGTAAAGCAGATAATACAGTGTACGATTAGAATATAAATGTTTGATACTAGATGGATTTTGGTGTAAAGCAGAGTATACAGTGTATGATTTGTATACTTGTAGATAAATTTTTATGTAGAGCAGATAATACAGTGTATTATTAGAACCCAGTAAACAGTGGATATTCTACAGAGTGAGGGAAAAGTACCGGACCGGTGAAATATCTCGACAAATATAGGAGATACGGAAAAATGTTTCAGACAAAAGTTATACGGTTTTAAAAGGGCTATTTAATGGTAAAATAAATTTTCGAAAAAAATTAATTTTTTATGGTTATATAGAGGTCGCCGTCATTTTTTTTAATGGAACTCCCTATTGTTTATTATACTATTTTATTCTACTAATTAATATGAACAACTTTTGTCTGAAACATTTTTTGATTTGCCTAATACTTTTTGAGATATTCGAGAG
>NW_011959217.1:0-1736 GCF_000949405.1 Vollenhovia emeryi | reverse complement strand
TGTCATGGGAGGGGAGACTGGGGGAGATTGCACCTCCCCGTCAGCTCCTCCTCCATCTGACCCAGCTCCCACCCCAGCCCCCGCGGCAGGTCGGGCAGGCCAGGCCCGGGGATGTCTTCCCCGAGCCCGGGGCTGCCGCCGCCGCTGCTGTGGCGGGCGGGGGAGGGGTATTTGGCCCCTCCTCTCCCGCTCCGCTGCCTCCTTCTGCGAGATGACTTTCTCGCAGAAGGAGGCAAACGCGTGCCAGGACCTCTCCTCTTCCAGTATTGCGGTAATCACCGCTGGAAGGGAGAGGTCCTGCCCTAGCACGCGGATGAGCGCCTCCCGCTCGTCCGCCCACGCCGGACACTCGCCCAACGTGTGTTGGGCGGTGTCGTCCGCCGCGCTGGAATGGTGGCAGCGGGAGTCTTGCTACTTTCCGATCCGACCCAGGAAATGTCCGAAGCAGCCATGCCCCGTCATCACCTGGGTCATCCGGAAGGACAGCCCACCCCATCCCCTGTCGAACCACTGGTCAAGGAGGGGCCCGATTGCCCCGACGACGCGTAGCCCCGGGGTGTTGTTCCCCGAGGCTAAGAGCGCCTCTCGCCACATGGCGATTGTGCATCGCCGGTGCCGGAGTCTCTGCCGAGCACGGTGAGTCGCTGACCATCTTATGGGTCTCCCCCCGGAGTCGCGGCTTTCGAGGAACATGTTACTACGTTTCTCCGCCGCGTACTCATCGGGAGGAGACCAGCGATCACCGCCGCCGCGTTGTACGCCACGGTCCGGTACGCCCCACAGATCCTCGCGGCTATCGGGCGAAACGCACGCGCCATCTGAGCGCGCGCGCGCCGCGATGCCACGAGTTTTGGGGCCCAAACTGGGGCCCCGTAGAGCGCCACGGACTCAACCGTATTGGCGTACAGCCGACGCACCTTGCCATCCGGGCCGCCAAGGTTGGAGAGGAGCCGGCCAAGCTTGGCCGCCCTCACTCCCGCCCTGCTTGCGGCTCTGGCAAGGTGGCTCGCAAAGCTCCATCGGTCGTCGAGGATCAACCCGAGATAGTTCATCTCGTGGCCGATCCTGACGAGGGCCGTACCCACAGCCAGGGTGAGTCCCTCGGGCGGCGCGCCGCGTGCTCCACGTCTTTTACCGTGGAACATCACGGCCTCGGTCTTGCCGAATGCCACCTCGAGGCCCAGGCTGCGGATAGAGTCGACTATCACTCCCGCTGCCACTCGCCCCCTGGCGAGGGCCTCCCCCCAATCGCTGCCACTCGCCCCCGGCTGTCACGAGCGTGTCGTCCGCGTAGCAGACGACGTGACAGTCGGGGGGGAGGAGAACACGCAGCACCGAGTCGTACCCCAGGTTCCACAAGAACGGTCCGAGAACCGATCCCTGGGGCACTCCCCGGTGCAATCTCTCTCGTCGGCGCCTGCCGCCTTGGTCGATATACTCGACCCACCTGTCCCTCAGGTAGTCGCTCACGACGCGGGCGAGATATGACGGAACCTCGCGACGTCGGAGCGACTCCCTGATTCGTCCCCAGGGGAGGGTGTTGAAGGCATTGGAAATATCCAATGACACTGCCAACATCACCCCCCCCCTGGGACGTCGCCTCTTCAGAGAGGGCCTGGACACGCTTAATCGCGTCCATAGTGGACAGGCCCTCCCTGAACCCGTATTGGGCCCCGCTAATGTCGGGGCCCACTTGGGACAGGTGCTGGACGAGGCGGTTTACGAGCACTCGCTCG
>NW_011959216.1:0-1736 GCF_000949405.1 Vollenhovia emeryi | reverse complement strand
GGCTCAAGCACAAGTGGGGGCCTGCCTCAATGCCTTCGGCTCAGGCATGTCAACGTTATTGAAGCCCGAAAATTTACAACATCTCAACAACGAGGTTCGGGCGGCCCTAGTAGGCTTTTCAGAAGGCATACACTTACTCGCAGACCACCATTTCCGCCTTTCCTTAGCGAGAAGAGCCTTTACCAAGCCGTCCTTTAACATCGTGGGCAAAAATGCTGCAGAGTCCGCTTCCATCGACGAATTTCTTTTTGATAAGGATTTCGCGGAGACTCTGAAAGCAGCACAGGCTTGCGAAAAGGCAGGACGCGATATTTCTAAGTCATCATCAGCCTTGTTGGGGAAAAAGACCCTACAACCGATTCGACAGCAGGCTCCTCA
Source organism: Vollenhovia emeryi (assembly GCF_000949405.1). Classification (NCBI taxonomy): domain Eukaryota; kingdom Metazoa; phylum Arthropoda; class Insecta; order Hymenoptera; family Formicidae; genus Vollenhovia; species Vollenhovia emeryi. The sequence goes on along the minus strand of NW_011959216.1, from coordinate 1,358 downwards.
ACGTCGCTCGCAGACCTCCTCATCGAACATTCAGACTTCGGGAAACCGAAGAGCTCCTGTTCGTCCTTCGACGGCTCGCAAAACAGGAGCCCTCAATCCCAGGAGCCGTCAACACCGCTCCCAGTCTCGGCCCCGACAACGCCACCACCGCTAAGCGAGGTGAGTACTGCAGGCCGTCTCTGTAAGTTCCTTACACACTGGTCGGATATTACCACCGACCCGATAATTTTGGAAGCAGTGCAGGGCTATCACATCCCGTTTACTTCTACACCCTCACCCAGAGCCTCCCTGAGGGAAATGCAATTTTCGCAGCCTTCTGCAGAATCTTGTGATTTAGAAGTAAACCGCCTTTTGAACAAAGGGACCATAGAACCAGCCGAACCTTCTGCGGACCAATTTTTATCGCCATTTTTCCTTGTTGATAAGCCATCAGGAGGTAAACGATTCATCCTAAATCTGCGAGAGCTAGGAAATACCTGCGATTTTATTGGCGCGGAATAACATACCAATTCACCGCGTTACCCTTCGGCCTTTCGACGGCCCCTTACATCTTTACGAAGATCCTTCGACCGGTAGTCGCACATCTTCGTCAAAAAGGTTTTCAATCCGTCGTTTATCTGGATGACTTCCTCTTACTCGGCTCATCCCTCGAGGAATGTCTTATCAACGTTAACGCGTCTCTTAACCTCCTCCTCTCACTAGGCTTCGGAGTCAATTACCAAAAATCTCACCTTCAACCATCAAGTTCGTGCGAATATTTAGGATTCATCTTCAACTCCTGTGAGCAATCTATTGCAATCCCTCCTCGCCGTCGAGAAAAATTATTACGCCTAATAACGACTTTTACCCGTAAGCAGAATTGCTACATAAGACAATTTGCTAGCCTGATTGGGTTATTTCCGTATGCCCAGCTGTGCAATACCGGACGAGACAAAAGGCATAATTAGGATCGAACTTCACAGGTAAGTTCGTTCAATCTAACAATTTGCACATGGCTTCCTCATGGAGGAAGCTTTATGAGCGAAATCTAATTTTTTTCGACGTTTCTTGAAAGTGTGCAAATTAGAAATTTGCACATTGCTTCTTCAGCATTGAAGCGTGCAATTGAAAATTTGCACATTTCTTCCTCATCATTAAAGTAGGCAAATTAGAAATTTGCACATTGCTTCCATTGTTATGGCTTCCTCATAGAGGAAGCTTTAAGAGAGAAATCTAACTTTACTACGATGTTTCTTGAAAGTATTCAAATTAGAAATTTGCATATTCTTATTTCGCTCTGAAAGCTTCCTCTATGAGGAAGCCATAACAATGGAAGCAATGTGCAAATTTCTAATTAGAAAAAAAAGTAAAGTAAAGTG
>NW_011959215.1:0-1736 GCF_000949405.1 Vollenhovia emeryi | reverse complement strand
ACCACCGAAGTAAATGGTCTCATCAATTGCCAAGGAGTTCTTATGTATCGCGGATTAATAGTCGATTCAGTACCTCTCAGGCTTGCGATGAGCAATTTGCAGCAATGGTTGGCATCGCTCGGCAAACCATGTTATATCGCTACCCATAATCTCAGTTTTGATGGACCGAGGCTTTTCAATGCTATCGTTACTTGTTCTTTGCATGACGATTTTCGAGACGTTGTCTGTGGTTTTATAGACACTCTTATCGTGATCAGAAGGCTTACTGGTAGAAAACGTAAAGGCGAATGTACCATCGCTGGTTTAGCACAATGGCAAGGAATTTTGACTGCTGGTATTCACAATGCAGAAAACGATGTAAATATACTTCAAAAAATTCTCTGCTCAGCAAAAATAACTTGTAAAAATCTTGTCGAAAGTGCAAAGTCGTGGGAAGAACAAACTCATATATGGAGTAAGGAGGAACGCACCAGACATTTTCTAAACGATTTAATCCCATTAAAAAATGTAATTGGCGAAACTATTCGTAAAAAAATGGCCTACGCCTCAATAAATATTAATTCTTTACAGAATGTATTTCGTGAAGCAGGGGCAGCTGGTATTGTCCAGCTTCTCAGTTGTAAAATGAATGGAAGGCCGATAGTAACTAGTCACAAATCCTCGTTAGAAAAAATTACGAAATGGTTACAAGAAAGTATGATTGAAAAAAAGTAAACTTAGCATTCTCTCTGTCAATACAGATTTTGTTTTTAGTATGCTTGAAAAAAATGTGCAATTATTAACATTTAAGGAATAGTATAATTTATTTTTACATAAACATTACTAAATTTGTAATGTTAAAAATAATTAACAAATTATCAGATAATTTTGTTTGGTTTATCTATCTGGTTTATCAATTTGGTTTTTCAATAAAATTATTACACTGTTTTGTACGGGTTTTCAAATTTCTTAAAATATCTTTTTTAATATTAATATACATATATTATATATATTAATATTCATATATATAATTTATATAATAATATTCATATATATAAATAAAAATATATATAAATATAGAATTATATATTATTTCTATTGCTCAGAGTTCTGCCTTTCCCCCCTTCCTCTATACATCCTTCTGGGCTGCATTCCTATACTGAAAATCTATGGTTTACGTCACGTATGTACATACATATAGTAGTATAATGAATATCGGAACGCAGCCTGTACTGGTATATACATATACATATACAGCGCGTAGTGCGACGTTGCCACGTCTTTAGAGTCTAATGTCAAAATCTGTGAGATTGCTGCAGTTTGCTTTTTCTTCTCAAAAACGAGTAAGTGAATTATTATGAAATTTTTCATGAACTTGTGCCAATGTATTTTCTATACACCATAATTTTTTCGAGAATTGTTCTTTATTTTTTCATTACATTCTAAATGCAAATGTTTCATAACCCGTCAATCTCCAAACAATATGTTGTTTAAAATCGGGATATAAAACATTTTACAGATATCATTAAGACATCTTGTACACGTAACATCATAAGATGTCTTATAATACCTTATATTTCTATTTTAGACAGCGTGTTGTCTAGAACGCACAAAAAATTTAAAAAATTAATAACTTGAAAACGAATCAGTCAATTGATCTAAAATTTATTACAGGTTTTCATGATATATAAATGCACAACTCCTGTAAATTTCAGCTTTTTCCCTCTATTTTAACTTAAGTAACATACATCCTTAAC
>NW_011959214.1:0-1735 GCF_000949405.1 Vollenhovia emeryi | reverse complement strand
CCGGCCAGAGGAGAGCGCGGTGTTACGCGCGGCGCTGGGTCCATCCGTGTGAGTGTGATTATGGCCCCGGATGGGCCCAATTAAGCGCAGAGAAGACCACCCCCGGTGGGTTTAGTGCGGTATGGCCTCCATTGCACTACTGGCTCTGGGCCATCTTCCCAGGTGCCAGGGAGGTCAGTCCCACATACCACCCGTCCCTCTCTCCAGGGGGGGCGGGTGATCATCCATAAAGGATTCCCCCGGGTAAACAAAAAAAAAAGGTATACACATGTATACTACGCGTTTAAACCCATAGGCGAAGGACTCAATTTCATCCCAATCGGTTATTAAGTCCGACGCCTATGCGTCCGCAAATACATAGGTTTCAGGTACGCTCAATCTAGGGAATATATAAGGAGCCTATCAGTCTAGTATATACTTATATGTCTATGGTACGAGCCACTCAACACGTGGCGAGGATTTCGGGCTTCGCTCAGCTCGCTTTAGCCCTCGGATTGGATGGCCACTCAAATCGTGGCACGAGTCGGAGAGGATCTCCCGCTCAACTCGCGGTTCTCGGGATGACGCTCAGTACGCGTCGTGATCGGAAGGTGTTCGGTATCTCGCTCAGCACGCGAGGTTAGGAAGCGGCTCGGACTCATCTCGTCGTCGCCGTAGGTGGACCTGCTCAACTCGCCGGTCGGGAACTGTCTCGGTGGCTTTTTCGCCATCTTATATACTAATCGGTTGTGGGTGCGGGATGGAGCGGTGCCGGGAAAAATGTGCGCGGTGGGGAAGGTGCCCGTTGTTTACGGCACGTTACAAGTTTAATCTTTGTTTTAATTATTAATTATTTAAATTAATATACTTATAATAAAATTGAAAATTTTAATATTTGTAATATTATATTTTTATTTACTTGATTTTTATTAAAATATTTATTTAACATTTTTTAAACAATTAAGTACGTAATTTTAGTGTCATTTTAATATTTGTTAAAAATCTACTCGTGTAAATATTAAAATTAATGTTTATTAAGTAATAAAAAAATATTTTTTTAAATTTAAAATAAATATTTTTTGCATGAGAAAAAGGGGACTTATCCCATTATTTAAATGTTTTTTTTAATGTTTCAAAAAATGTTTTTCAAACATTTAAAAAATATTTTTTAAACATCATTTTGTTGATTGGGTGATTACCTATGTTCTTCAATTGATATACAGCAGATTTCTTATTTGTCAAAGGCAAGTTTATAGAACTGGTGAAAGGGAACTGAACTGACAATGACAACTGGGCACTAACTGACTGGATAACTGATTATTGTAACTGATGATAGCACGATCAGTATAGTGAAACCAGTTACTGATAAAAGAAACAGTTGTACCAGTTACTGATAAAAGAACTGGTCAATATTGGTCCAGTTTTATTCAGTTTTATATTGATCAGTAACTCAGCACGATTGATCAGTAACTGATAGAAGTTCTATTTAAAAATGCAGTCAAAACTGATAAAAAACTGGGCACTAACTGGTGGATAACTGATTATTGAAACTGATGACAGAACGATCAGTATATTGAAACAAGTTACTGATAAAAGAAACAGTTGTACCAGTTCTATCAGTAACTGATAGAACTTCTATCAGTTACTGATCAATCTAAAACTGAATAAAACTGGACCAATATTGACCAGTTCTTTTATCAGTAACTGGTACAACTGTTTCTTTTATCAGTAACTTGTTTCAATATACTGATCGTTC
>NW_011959213.1:0-1735 GCF_000949405.1 Vollenhovia emeryi | reverse complement strand
CAAAAAATTTATCATCATAACAATCATATTCAATATCATATTCAAAAACTCAACCTTAAATAATGCGATTTCCGAGAATAATGTAACTTTCAAAAGCACATAACTCCGAAAGTACCTAACGAAAATATAATGTATTATAGTGTTTTGGAAAGCTCTTGAGGTAAGCTATAAGAATATGCATTTAGAAAAAGGGGTTCCATTTAAAAATTTCAAGGTCATCTTTACGTGTCCTTGAGGTAGCTGTTCAAGGTCATATTTATATTACTATGTAATGCATTACTTGAAATCGTACAACTTTCATGTTAAACATTTTTTTCCATCTTACATATTTAAAAAGTTATTTAGAGTAAACTTATATGGATACATACATACATACATCATACATACATACATACATACATACACACATACATACATACATAACGACATTTTTTCTAAATGTGATTTTTGAACGTTTTGGAACATTCTAAACATATTTTCAAAGAAAACTGGAAAAAAATTTTTTTCACGAAAACAAAGCTTCCTCTATGAGGAAGCAAAATACCGCCATCTGAACAAGCATGCTCTGAAAATAAACGTTTATTTAAAGAACTTGGATGTGGTTCTGGAGCTATTGGACTTCCTTCAATTGATGGAGCGATAGACTGTACACACATTCGTTTAACTCACACAAGATTTCAAAATATTTATGAAATATATCGCAATCGGAAAGGATATTTTTCTTTAAATGTTCAGGTATTTATTATAAATTAAACAATACAAATTAACCAATATTTCTATTGAAAATTCATATGTAATGATTTTAAGTTATTTACAGCATTTACGCAAAAACAAAAATATGCACAAATTATAATCTTACTATATAAACATATTATCTAATATAATATTCTTAAAAGTCGCTAGCAGTAAGCAACATCAAAGATTTATTGACCATGTTTAGCAATTTTTAATTTATTGCGAAAAATATTACCTCAGCCAGGGTTTGAACCTGGACCTCCCTCTCACTAGGCGGGCGTCTCAACCCTCGGTGGTCGAATTGGTTGAGACGCCCGCCTAGTGAGAGGGAGGTCCAGGTTCAAACCCTGGCTGAGGTAATATTTTCGCAATAAATTAAAAATTGCTAGACATGGTCAATAAATTTTTGACATATTGATTATGTTTTAGACGTAAACATTATTTTATTTACAACCATTATAATTGTTTACTTATTTTTACAGATTATTGTCGGACCACGTACTGAAATACTAGATATTGTCCCAGAATGGCCAGGAAGTGAGCACGATAGCCGCATATTCCAAAATTCTCGTATATATATACGGTACAGACAACGCCAATTAGATGGGCTACTCGTCGGTGATGGTGGATATCCTTTATTGCCGTTTTTGCTCACACCGATTAATAATCCTGTTACCGATGAAGAAATAAAGTTAGTATAATTCTATAATTAAAACAGTAATAATTATACTAAACAGATCAATAATCGAGTATTACAAATTAAATTAATAAAAAATAGAAGTAAAAGAAATAAGACATATAAAATTAGATGTAACATATATATAAACATGACAATCTCGTAATTTTGTATCTTTTCTCTTTTATATAACTATAATTAGATAATTTTACATGATTAGGATATCTTTAAGAAAATATGATTTATTAATGCTACACACATGCACATACATAGAAATGCAAAGAATTTATTGTATACACATATGCACCCGGAAAAAAATGGAGG
>NW_011959212.1:0-1735 GCF_000949405.1 Vollenhovia emeryi | reverse complement strand
GCGCGCGCGCGCTCTCTCTCCCTCGCGGCGGCGGGCGATGACAGCCAAAAGTGCAAACAAACAAGCAAGCAACCGACCAAACAAGCGAGGAGCACGCACGGCGTGCCTCGTCTTGGAGCGCCTGAGAAGAGAGACCGGACGGGGCGAGAGCGAGAGCGAGAACAAGAACGAGAGCGAAAGCGAGCGAGAGCGCGAGAGAGAGAGAGAGAGAGAGGGAGGGGGGGGAGAGAGAGAGAGAGAGAGAGAGCAGGTAGCGGCGATCTCACCTAAGGGTATCGCCGCGTACTCCGGTCTATCGACGCCGCGCACGCGGCGAGAATGATCCCTCCCCCCCCCCTCCCTCTACGACGTGTTTACACTCACGACGGCAGCGAGAGATCGGCGCCGCGGCCGTCGCCGTGGTCTCCAACCTCGCGTACCTACGGCGTACTCGAAACTCCGAGTCCTGCCGTGGAACTCGCTCCCGTCCCTCACCTCGTTCCGCTCTTCCTCTTCCGCTCTCCCTCGACAAACCTGGAAGTCGGCGCGGCCGTGATCCGCATGGCGCGGCGCGACGTACTCGCTCATCTCCGGGAATCATCACGGGAACGTCGGGGGTGGGGGGGGGGGAGAACGGAAGTAAAAAAGGGGGAGAGGGGGAATACTTGGCGCGAACGACGATTTCGAACGCGGGGTGCTCCGACAGGTCGCCTCTGGTCGTCGACGCCGCCGTCGACGTCGTCGGCGACGACCCTTGGCGTCCGCCGCGACGATTCGTACAGGTTAAAGCGCGGAAGCCGCGAGCGAGGAGCACGCCGGTGTCGATCGGCACAAACGACGAAGTCGCCGCCGTCGCCGTCGACGAAGACGAAGACCATGACGACGACGACGACGACGACGACGGCGGCGGCGACGACAACGACAACGACAACGACGATGATGATGACGATGACGACGATGACGACGACGACGCGCGACGTCGCTCCGAAGAGACGTTCGCTCGCGTGCGCGCGCGCACGATCGCGTATACGCTCGCGATAAATATCTAGGCGCTCGCTCGCTCGCTCTCTTTCTCCGGACCAGGGTGTTAACGGCGGGCGACTCACCATCTTTCGACGGATTCGGGCGCGCTGGAGGATCCGCTGGCGGCTGTCCCGGCGGCTCGATGGTACCCTGGCGTCGCGTGGTAGTCACCTGGACTGCCCAGGGACTGCCAAGGACCGTAGCACCGACCACTTGAGCAGCACTTCCAGCCTCCGGCGGAGAAGCTGCCGTCCCGTCTCGCTGTAAACCTCCAAACACTACGGGGCAGGCAGCTCTTACAAGATGGCGGCCGGCGGGCGCAGCGCCGCGTATTCCGCGTTCGTGGAACCCTCTCTCGGCTCGCCTGGCGTGCGCCTGCGTGCGCGCGGAGCACCTCACCTTACCGACAGCGGGTAGAGTCAGTCGCGCCGTCGCTGGGTTGCGACAATCTGGAAGAACTATCGGAACGTTGGACGCGGCGCGCGTCCCAAAGTTTAGGGGACAGGAGCTCGATTCTTGAATTCATTCGAAGAAGAAACGTATACGAAAATTCTGCTCTGACAGAAAAGTTGAAACTCGATTGGTTAAAGCCATTCGAATAGCCAATCAACTTGCAACTTTTCTGTAAGAGCAGAATTTTCGCATACGTTTCTTCTTCGAATAAATTCAAGAATCGAGCCCCAGAGGACAAAAGGCCAATGTCCACGATGCTAGAACTTGGTCCAAGTTCTAG
>NW_011959211.1:0-1735 GCF_000949405.1 Vollenhovia emeryi | reverse complement strand
TATGTTTGTATAGAAGTTCGTGAATATACCACGTACATTCTATCCGAATATTCATAGCACATTTACAACATTCCATAAACATTCGTAGCATATAAGCTGCTAATATTCCACGTATATTCAGTAAGAATATCCGTAGAAAGTTCCATGTGTACATTCCACGTACATTCTGTAAGAATATTCATAGAACATTCAGAATATGCCATAGACACTCAGGGAACATTTAATGCGAATATTCCCTGGGCATTCTGTGTGAATGTTCATAGAATATGAAGAACATTCTAGGAACATTCACGGCACATCCATGCGAATATTCCTGAGAGAGAACATTCGAATCATATACAAACATTCATGGAACATTCGGTGCTATCAGGGAACCGATCGGACACGGCAACATTTCCCGATCGGACACAGCCCCAATCGGACACAGTCCCGATCAGATACCGTTCCTATCGGACACACTCCCGATCGGACACATTTTGTATCGGACACATATGGTTGCAATCGGACACAGATTCTATCGGACACAGTCCCGATCGGACACGAGCTCGATCGGACACATTTTACATCGGACACATATGGTTGCAATCGGACACAGATTCTATCGCACACAGTCCCGATCGGACACAGGCTCCATCGGACACAGGCCCGATCGGACACGGACTCGATCGGACACGGACTCGATCGGACACTCTAGATGGGTTTTCAAGTGTTTATAACATGAAATTTAAGGCAAACTGTGACTCTAGATGGGTCGGGATATTTATATACAGGGGGGTCTAAAAGTCCCGGAACGGTTGAATATCCCGAGAAATTGTGGGTGGATCGGAAAACGGAAAAATACGTATTTCCTATTTTTAAAAGAGCTATCGAATGATACCAAAATTGACCCCCCCCCCCACCCGCACCCCTGTGGGTGGAGCGGGGGACAACTTTAAAATCTAAAATGGGAACCCCCACTTTTCATAATAGATTCGCATTCCACGTTAAAAAGTACGTAAGTTTGTCTGAAACATTTTTTGTAATCTTGATAGATGGCGCTGAAAACGCCAAAACAAGCTCACCTAAAACAAGCACCCCGATGGTGAGAGGCGAGGGGACTCACCTGAAACAAGCACCCCGATGGTGAGAGGCGAGGGGACTCACAATAAACAAACACCCCAAGGGGATTATAATTTCCGTCACGTCCACGTCGTTAATCCTAGGTAAAGCTAAGAACGGATAAAAAATTATCGTAGACATCTACGATAATTCGACAAACATGTTTCAGACAAAAGTTACTTTTCTTCAACGTAGCATCATTATGCAATAAAACATGGGGATTTCCCTTGAAGAAAACGATTTAACCAATTTTCGCCGAATGCAGCGCCATCTATCAGGAATCGAAAAAAAAGGTTAAGACAAAATTTACGTGTTTTTGGACGTAGAATTCGAATCTGCAATAAAAAGTAGGGGTTCCCATTTAAGATTTTAAAGTTGTCCCCCGCCTCACCCACAGGGGTGGGGGTGGGGGGGAGTCAATTTTGGTATCATTCGATAGCTCTTTCAAAAATAGGAAATATGTATTTTTCCGTTTTCCGATCCACCCACAATTTCTCGGGATATTCAACCGTTCTGGGACTTTTAGACCACCATGTATATATAACCCGGGTTAACTGTTCTGTAAAGCAGATAATTTTCCATCATTTGTAAGTCCATACGCACACAAAAATATTGTGCTTTACATAAATAAGCAAAC
>NW_011959210.1:0-1735 GCF_000949405.1 Vollenhovia emeryi | reverse complement strand
AAAGATCTTAGCCGATCTTCCTTTTTATAAGGCTACTGAATTTCGACGCATATTGTTGTACGACGGTATATTGGTTTTCAAAGACTCTGTGGCAAATGAAATTTATGAACATTTTTTACTTTTGCACTGTGCAATTTATATTTTGAATAGTCAATCTTTGGTGCAAATGTATTGTAACTATGCCAATACATTATTAAGAACATTTATTTCTCACTCCGCTGCTATATATGGACAAAAGTTTGTTGTTTACAATGTCCACGCCTTGTCTCATCTTGCCAGTGAATGCGAAGCTCATGGAAAGTTGGATGACTTTAGTGCATTTAAGTTTGAAAACAAATTACAATCCATCAAAGCATCATTGCGATCTGGCTACAAACCTTTAACACAAGCAGCTTTTCGTGATTTGGAGAAGGGACAGATTGATGTCATATTAGAAGATAAGGAAAATAAAGTTGTGCTTTCTTGGAAACGTAAAAAGCATATCGAAAATGAAGTTGTGGATGGGATTCAGTTCAGGAGAATCCATGTCAATGACGTCGTTTTTCAGTGCAACAAGAAAGATGTCTGCTTTAAAACTTATGATAATGATATTGCAGTTCTTCAAAATATTGTGCAAGTACGAAATGAAATCTATTTTATTGATTTTTCCTTCTCTGTTGTTATGGATGCATATGAATATCCTTTGCCTTCTTCCTACCTTGGAATTGTTAAAGTTGCACGTCTGAATGAGGAAAGACAAATTTTTGCTCTAACCGACATTGCATGTAAATGTTGGCTTATGCCTGATGGTGATACTTATACATGTGTTCCCCTTTTGCATAGTATGCCTTTATTCGAATAATGTTTTACACATTTACTGTTTTGTCAGTAAGTAATTAAAATTTTTTAACATATTACAATATTTCATATTATTTGTGTAACTGTTTAAATTTAAACTTTGCATTAATAATATGTAATATTTTTATGAAAAATTGATCATATTTTTAACCTAAGTAATACTTTTTTAACATATGCTTTCAAGGTGTACATACATCTGTATTTTATATGAAGAACGATTACTTAATTTTTCTTATTTCTTGATGTAACATTTAAACATACTTTTTTAAGGCTTTTAAAATTGTGTGATTAACATAGTTTGATTAGAATTGATTTTAAATAGTTTTTCAGACATATTGTGGTATTTATTTAGTGCTTTTTTGTTTTACAGTTTATTGTATTCAAATATGTAAATGATGACGGTACTGAACCGGATGACGAAGGTGACATATTTTATGATGTAGGACTTGCAAAATGGATAGTTTCAGAAATTGATGATAAAATGATAGCAAAAATGAAATGGCCACCATTAAATCCATCTATTCTTGTAAAAAAGGAAGCAACATTTAAATTGGATTGGCCAGAGAAATTTACCAAAATCAAAAGATTTTATGGTAATCTTTGCTTTACTATTTATCGTATACTAACATTTGTTGTTAAATATGGAAAATGAGAAGAAAAAATACAAGATTTTTAATTTTTATATTGGTTAATGTTATGTATGATTAATAGGGCTGGTGATTTCCTTCGAAGGCTTCGATATTCGAAGATTCGAAGCTTCGAAGTTGACTTCGAAGTTTCAAAATCTTCGAAGCTTCGAATCTTCGAAACTTCGAAGTTCGAAGTTAAATTCGAAGCTTCGAAGTTTCGAAATTTATTCGTGCGAGTGACGAATTTCTCCGACGAACACTAAAAATAT
>NW_011959209.1:0-1735 GCF_000949405.1 Vollenhovia emeryi | reverse complement strand
TGTTCCTAAAGAACTAGTACTTAAAGGCATTGAAAACAGATGGCATGAAATTTCTAAAGCCACGAAACTTAGCTTACCTCAATTTTCACATGCAATAGATCTAATTCTCAGTTCAACTAGCTTTTCTTTTAATGACCAGATATATGAACAGATCTTCGGTAGTCCCATGGGGTCTCCCCTATCCCCTATACTAGCGGATATAATTATGGATGACCTAGAGACACACTGTATTAATTCGTTGGATTTCGAGATACAAGTATATTATAGATACGTTGATGACATATTCCTAGTCCTCCCTGAGGACAGACTCCAAGAAGTGTTGAATACTTTTAACAGCTACCATCCTCGTCTACAATTCACCTCCGAGATTGAGAATAATAAAACACTCAATTTTCTTAATGTGTCTGTCCTCAGGGAAAACAACAAAATGATAACGAATTGGTACAGAAAACCGACATTCTCGGGAAGATACATTAATTACTTTTCGAGCCACCCGACAAAATACAAAATTAATACGATCACAACTTTAGTAGACCAAGCCATTTTACTTTCTGACGCACGTTTCCATAACAGTAACATTAAGTTAATTCAAGACATTCTCCTAAATAATTCTTATCCCCCCCGTTTTATTAATGAACACATTACAAAAAGATTAAAACTATTACGTCATCGACACAATACTAACACTAACGACCCTCCAACTGAGAGCCTTGAACGTAAAAATTATCTCACTATACCATATATCAATGGTATTAGTGAAGAAATAGGACGCATTTTATCCAAATTTAATATGAATATTGTGTTTACTGTCCCTAAAAAACTTGACGTAATTATAAGAAAGGGGAAGGATAAAATAATTAACACGAAACAGACCGAACTTGTCTATAAAATTGATTGTATTAACTGCGACGCGACCTATATTGGCCAAACTAAGAGACATATTGCAACGAGAATAAAGGAGCATTGCAACGACATCAAAAAACCGACATCAAATCACTCTGTCGTAAGCAAACATCGGACAACATTCGGACATGAGTTTGACTGGTCAAATCCTTTAATTTTACACAAAGAACGACATTACAGACGCAGAGAAATCGCAGAGATGTTTTTTATCAAGAAATTTAATAACACTATTAACCTCCAGAAAGACACTGAAAATCTGAACACGATATATGATAAAATCGTTCGACTCACCTAGTTTCAACTTCACATTTATTTTATTTATTTGTTTCTCCGGTCCCCTTCTATATGTCATGACGGGAGGATCTTAGCAATGTCCCTTTGTTCTGTTCCAACTATTTAGTCTCTTGGTGACATGACACGTGCGAAGACGTATATTTCTATGTGCGATGACGATTAGCCTTTTATATTTTCCTGTAAGTTCTTCTTTTATAATTTATTATTTTATGTTATGACTGAGAAATTTACTCGTAGTTCTATTTATAATTTATCGTAAGTTCTTCTTTTATAATTTATTATTTTATGTTATGACTGAGAAATTTACTCGTAGTTCTTTTTGTAATTTATCACCGCTTTATATTTTATAATTTATAGTTTTACAAGTTATTACCGTTTTATATTTTGACTAAGTAATTGATTTGTAGATGCTTCGTTGTCACAAGCTATAGGATCCACTTGAAAAGGACCAGTATTACTGGCCGAAACGTCGTGGTAAAATTTAAAATAGAATAAAACTGCCAGCCTTGGTCGATCTAATCCCCGAGTATTTTGTTTT
>NW_011959208.1:0-1735 GCF_000949405.1 Vollenhovia emeryi | reverse complement strand
CCTATGTGCATGTCTGAGGACCTTGAATAATTTCTCGCTGTTCCCTAACAGACGGTATTTCCAGGACTATGTGCATGCAACGTCAGATAGTAATGCATCTACAAAGAAGTACTATCGGTAAGCTTGAACTTTAGTGTATGTATGTTAGTTCGCCACAGCGCAAACAACGTTTTTTTAGTTCTAAAAATGTCGAGTTTTGTGCCAAGTAAAGAGTACATTATGAGATATTACACACTACAAAAGGTGTGGTATCACGTAAAAAACTTACCTTTTTAAAAAAAAGGTAAAAAAAGCACCAAGTCTAAGAGTAGAAGACCTGTGATGGTACCAGCCCACGGTCGCTCTGAGCCAGCAGTGAAGTGCGGGGTAGTCTGCCGCGAGGGGAGCCCCCACTCACGGACCTTCATACACCCCGCGCTCCGCGCCCCGCCCAGAGCGACTGAGTTAGGTACGTGTACGTGTGAGCCGCATGACTAATCCCCCCCCCCTCCACCTTCTACATAATAAAATTAATATCGAGAAAAAAAAGACGGCTCGCCGGGAATCGAACTCGGCTCGCGCGGTTGACAGTCTGACACTTAACGCATGCGGCTATCACGTACACTTGATAAAAAATGCTAAAAAGTGATATATAAGGTGCACGTGTAGACACACGCACGCACACGCACAGATACAATCGTAATAAAATAAAAAAAGCGGTTCGCCGGGAATCGAACTCTGCTCGCGCGGTTGACAGTCTGACACTTAACGCATGCGACTATCACGTACACTTGATAAAAAAATGCTAAAAAGTGATATATATAAGGTGCACGCGTAGACACACACGCACGCACATACACACACACAGATTCAATCGTAATAAAATAAAAAAAGCGGGTCGCCGGGACTCGAACCCTGACAAAAAGTGTGTAGAAGTGATATACAAGGTGTATGCACATTTTCTACAAGTTTGAAGAAAAAAATCTAGCAGAGCGTGGTTTCGATCCACGGTCCTCTGAGTTATGAGCCCAGCACGCTTCCACTGCGCCACTCTGCTCGTCGAATGCAGGAATAAATGTAAGGGTCTAACACACATGCGACTATTGAGGTGTGTGGTTTGAAGATAGGGTCTAACATTCCTGCGTGATCACGCAGGCAGGAAGTGTGTCAGATGTATTTTTTCCCGGTGCAAGTGTGAGGTTTGCAGCGGTGATGGCATTCCGAATCTCAAGGGCGACGAAGGATGAATAAAAGCGCGAGCGATCAAACGTATTCGTAGCGTCGCGCAACGATCGAGTTCGGTGAAACATCATGTTCAACGCACAGGTTCGTAGCGACGGTGTAGAAAAAGTTTTTAGTTATAAAATAACATCGTCTGTTACGAACAGGCTACACAACGACTAGATGAGATGGAGAAGAAGAAGATACCGGTAGAGATTGACGCAGAGTCATCAGCAAAGTTTACCTTGCTTGAATTGTTGACAGACGTGTGGGAAGCGTCTTTTTCGGCGACGCGGAATATAAGACTGGTAATTGCAATGATAGCAGGTTACATTGCGAGAATTGGAAAAGTGGATACGCGTCGTATGCGTGAGGGACAGGAGATGAAAAGCATTTTACAGGAAATGTACAACCTGTGGATGCGGATGAAAGGTTCGATGAATGCGGTATGTTCTAAGCGGGAAATGCAAACCTTTGTCAAGTGCATCGCTCCGAAGGAGTTGCACGTTAAGCTTGTTAAAGGTATAATGACCGA
>NW_011959207.1:0-1735 GCF_000949405.1 Vollenhovia emeryi | reverse complement strand
AGTTTCGGTGATGTCATATTGTTCTTTAATTTAGCCGGAATAGCAAGCTGCTTTCGATCATCTGTACACGTGCCATTTAATTTGTGTATTACACAAATCTTTCCACGAAACAGACAGTTTTAAGTGCAAAAGGTGCGAAAGTACAGAATCACTCCAGCATCCCCTTAAATATCCTTGCACACGTTACATGACAAGTGGATGAGTCATGAAGCACATTGATATTTTGAAAACGTCCAAGGACTTTTCCTGTATATTACAAAGCGTCGCAACACCGATGTTACAGATCGACGATTGGCTTACCTGAAGTCTGAAGTTCCAGATTCAAATTTTCGGGATGATCGAGATCCGCCAGACTATTCATTGTTAATGGCATAGTCTGGGCTGTCATGTTTCCACCGACGGCTCTGGCAGGCTTCGCCGTGGTGGACAGCCTCGTGAGGTTCTTCGCCTTCGACCTGCCCTTCGAACTGCCGTTTCTGGTGATGGGTCTCACGGTTGGACGTCTCGCCGTACTGTTTTTCGGGAGCGTCGTCGTTTTCGAAGTCGTTGAAATCGCTTCGGTGCTCGTCGTAGACTTGCTGGGACTCGCACTGGAGGTCGACGTAGCGTGGGACAAAGGCGGATCTGTGATTGGATAGAGAACGGTCGAGAACCTGGTGGTTGCCTCGATACGAGCCTCGACCGCGTCGGGAAGCGCCATGTTTGTTAAACGAGGTGTTGGAGTGGTGAGTTCGTCGAGGTTCTCGTTAATACCGTCCTCCAGGGTTACGAAAGGTTGAGGAGTTACTGAACCAGTCATGGTGCTAAAGTTGCCGATAGGGTTCATAAAGCTTAGCAACACCAAGCGATCGCGATGTATCACCATCCAGTCCAGATCGGTCCTCCATATGGCATCTGCAATAAGTAACGGAATATCGTTTGTCTTATTTTACTCCGCTGCAATAACAACGTTAAAAAGTTCTCCGCGAACTTTGTTAGTCGCAAGATGGTAAATATACTTGAAGCCTTTAATAGTTGAACAGCATTTTATATCGTCTTGCATGCTTTCGCTTGCAAATCTTGTTTTCTGACAAGAGAAGGAAAGTTATGTAACGATAAAACAGTATAACGAACGTATTTCATTTCAACTATTATTAATAATTAATACCGTTTTCAATTTTGTAGACTTTGCCAGCCCTTTACCACCTAATGCGTGATCGTCGCTTTCCGGATTTTTCAATTTTGTCGCGAGAAGTGATTCAATTCAATTATCCTCCAGCCATTTGGCTGGACGACCTTTTTTGCGCGATATCCCGCTTTATAACTGGTTTTATTGCATACAGTAAAGCGGCGGGCTCGAAGAGGGACAATGGCAGCACGAAACGTTTCTTCGATCGAGTGACCCTCGAAGAGTCTCGTGGCAGAGTGTTCTAGAAGAGATAAGTGTCGTCATGGTACCAACCATCGGTTTGCGTTATATGCGGTCAACGCTAGGCGGTCTGTTTATTCGCCAAGAAATAAAAATTGACAAAGATATTACATTTAATACGATTATTGTAATTCCTGACGTTTATAAATATTAATTGTTATTAAATATTAATCAATACTATTGAATATTAAATCAGTTGGATATATTAAAATGCAACAATGATAATTATAAAATAAAATCACAAATGCAAATTTGGCGAAAGTAGTTATTTAAAGTGAGGATTGCTTGATTTTTACTCAACACAATTCATATCTAATTAATATAATT
>NW_011959206.1:0-1735 GCF_000949405.1 Vollenhovia emeryi | reverse complement strand
ACACCTTTCTCCTCGTTGCACCTTCCTATAACGAGTGTCGTGAAAACGTTTCTACCACTTTGAACCTCCTTTTCTCTTTTGGTTTCGTAATAAATAAGCAAAAGAGTGTACTTAAACCGTCTTCTTGTCGTTTTCTAGGTCTTATCTTCGATACAGACCATTTCTCAATTTCAATCCCCCCCGACAAAAGACAAAGGTTGTTGCAGTTAACTCGCGACACCCTAGACATGAAATCATGTAAGATTCGAAATTTTGCAAGCTATATTGGTTCTTTAATTTCCGTGTGCCCGGCAGTGCAGTATGGCTTATTACATACTAAGATCCTGGAAAGGAAAAAATTTCTAGCTTTATCTGCTGCAGAGGAGGATTTTGAAGCAAAAATGTCTCTTCCAGTTTCAATTAGAGAAGATCTTCTTTGGTGGAAGAACATTTTTATGAACAATAGAGGGATATGTTTTCAGTCACCAGTGATGAAAAAATTAAGAGTAAACTTATTGTCGATCTAACTGGCAATGTTTTGTAAAAATTTTAGATAAGGTGCAACGTTTCGACCCACGTATCGGGTCCTTATCAAGCGAATGAGCTGCAAATCAACATGTCGCTGTTAGATTATGGATAAGTTCAATACATTACATTACATAAGATTAGGTTATAAATATAGTGAAGTTACGAGATCAAACACGGTATAAATGTAGGTTTACCTTTCTCTATTTCTCTATTTCAAACATTCTAAGTCTGGGTGACAAATTTGGCCTACCCAGTAATAAACTGAACAGGAAAGACCGCATGTGTTCCGTACTTGAAACAATAAAAAACTTTGAAACAAACTGTTATAAGATCCCCCCTAAAGTAATCGATACAACAAGAAGCTTCGTCGCGAACTCTATCAAAAAATACCTGAACACGAACGAACACATTCCGAACTACAACCGCTTCATATTAAACAATTTTGCCCAATGTAGGAAATTCTTAAAAGAAAATAAAGACTTATTCGTCACTAGAGCAGATAAGGGACAGGTCACAGTAGTTATGGATAGGTCGGATTATGTTGACCGAATGAATAAGCTCCTAAACGACACTACCACGTACCGAAAAATAAAAAAAGACCCCATCAAATCATTAACAACTAAAATTAACTCTCTTGTCAAATCCTGGCGGGACAATGAAATAATTGACACACAAACATATCGGTTCTTAAATTGTACGAATGGGAACCTTCCGCGATGCTACGGACTTCCCAAGATACATAAGAACGGACACCCGTTACGCATCATTGTGTCGGCACTGGGAAGCCCAATATATAATATTGCTAGATATCTACACATCTTAAATCATTCGGTCCATAAACCTATGTCCCACATCAAAGATAGTTGGTCGTTGGTATCAAAAATAACTAATCACGAGACACGGTAGTGTCTCGCGCCAAGTGTAAGCGTAGCTAGTACACGCGTGCGAGACCGTGTACCCCCCCCCCGTGTGGGCCACCTTGTCGTGGTGGGGGGGCTTAAGACGGGCGTTCGGCCTGGAGTCGGTGTGTGCCGCTTTTAGGCTCCTCCGATTCCATTGGCTGGGCGTCCGCCGACTAAGAGCCCACTTGGCCGAGTTACGGCCAGGGCAGGTGGGAGAAGCGATGTCAGTAGGATAGCTAGGATGGTCCCAACTCATGGTCGCTCTAACTCAGGGTTAGTGGGGGGGTGCGGGGTACACAGATCTGCCTGGAGGGGGAGCCCCCACT
>NW_011959205.1:0-1734 GCF_000949405.1 Vollenhovia emeryi | reverse complement strand
AGGGGCTTGTCCCCCTCCTCTCCCGCTCCGCTGCCTCCATCTGCGAGATGACCTTCTCGCAGAAGGAGGCAAACGCGTGCCAGGACCTCTCCTCTTCCAGTATCGCGGTGATCACCGCCGGAAGGGAGAAGTCCCGCCCCACGATGCGGGTGAGCGCCTCCCGCCCACCCGCCCACGCCAGACACTCGCCCAGCGTATGCTGGGCGGTGTCGTCTTCGGCCGCACAATGGTGGCAGCCGGAGCTCTGCTCCTTTCCGATACGACACAGGTAGTGACCGAAGCATCCATGCCCGGTCAACACCTGCGTCATTCGGAAGGAAAACCCGCCCCACCCTCTATCGACCCACTGGTCGAGGAGGGGCCCGATTGCACCGACGACGCGGAGCCCCGGGGTGGTGTCCCCCGAGGCCACTAACGCCTCTCGCCACTTGGCGATTGCGCGCCGCCGGTGCTGGAATCTCCTCCGAGCACGGTGGTTCGCCGTCCATCGAATCGGTCTCCCCCCGGAGTCGCGGCTTTCGAGGAACATATTATAATGTTCCTCTGCCGCGTACTCCATCGGGGGGAGGCCGGCGATCACCGCCACCGCGTTGTACGCAACCGTGCGGTAGACCCTACTAATTCTCGCGGCAATCGGGCGAAAGGCGCGGGCCATGCTGGCTCGCGCGTGCCTCGATGCCGCGAGTTGAGGGGCCCAAACAGGGGCCCCATAGAGCGCTACCGATTTTACGGTATTTGCGTACAACCGGCGCACCTTGCCGTCTGGTCCGCCGAGGTTGGGGAGGAGACGGCCTAGCTTGGCCGCTCGCCCCCCTGCCCTCTTCGCGGCACCGGCAAGGTGGCTCCTGAAACTCCATCGGCCGTCGAGAATCAGGCCGAGATACTTCATCTCTTGCCTGATCTCGACGGGGGTCGCACCCACGGTCAGGGTGAGTCCCTCGGGTGGCGGGCCGTGCGTCCCATCGTGGAACAGCACGGCCTCGGTCTTACCGGTTGCCACCTCGAGGCCCAGACCGCGGATGGAGCCAGCGATTGCTCCGGCTGCCACCTCTCCACGAGAGATGGCCTCCCCCCAGTCGCGGCCCCCGGCCGTCACGAGTGTGTCGTCTGCGTAGCAGACGACGTGACAGCCGGGAGGGAGGGGAACACGCAACACCGGGTCGTACCCCAGGTTCCAAAGGAACGGTCCCAACACGGAACCCTGGGGCACCCCCCGGTGTAGTCTCTCCCGCCGGCGTACGCCGCCTTGGTCGATATATTCGACCCACCTGTCCCTCAGGTAGTCGCCCACGACGCGGGCGAGGTACGACGGTACCCCGCGGCGCCGGAGCGACCACCTGATTCGTCCCCAGGGGAGGGTGTTGAAAGCGTTGGAGATATCCAACGATATCGCCAACATCACCCCCCCCCGGGACGTCGCCTCTTCAGAGAGGGCCTGTACGCGCTTAATCGCGTCAATAGCTGACAGGCCCTCCCTGAACCCGTACTGGGCCCCACAGATGTTGTTGGGGCCCGGTTGGGACAGGTGTTGGACGAGGCGGTTAACGAGTATACGCTCGAACAACCTGCCCGCCTCGTCCAAAAGGCATATAGGCCTATACGCCGACGGGAGAGAGGCGTCTTTCCCCTCCTTCGGGAGGAGCAGCAACATGGCACTCCTCCACCGCGGGGGGAAGGCCCCTCTCCTTAAGCCATGCGCTATATAAGCGCCTATACTGTTCCATGAGGACGCCC
>NW_011959204.1:0-1734 GCF_000949405.1 Vollenhovia emeryi | reverse complement strand
AAAAATGTCTTAAGAAACTGAATCTGAATATATTATTTGAAAATAAAATACTACTATAATACTATAATAAATATAGTGTGGTGATGTATGTACGTATGTACTACCGGCATTTCAGATTCGCAAATAGAGAATGACAAGGTTAATTACTTACTCCTGCGAGGGGATTGAAACGTCGATATCACAAGAGTTTCACCAGGATTCTGTGAACCTCAGCCGAATCTACAATATCTTTATTTATATATATGTATTGATAGAAGTGTACCTCGATCCTCCTTACTGATTACAAATGCAAGAATTGTGTGGATAACAGCCGGAGCCGGAACTGCGGGAAGTCACATAGATGATAGATTGGAAACTGACACGTACGGCTCCTGCCCACTGGGGGCGGTAACGTTTGCCGCGCGGCGGAAGTTGATAAGAGATAATTTTTCGTTCTTAAGGGAAATACTGAACCAACAAACGTTACAATTAGGCCCGGTTTCACCAACGCGAGTTAATCTAATCGGTCGGTTAACTTAGCAGGATGCCAACATAAAACTTCTTTATTAACCTATTTTCTTGGTTAATAAAGAAGTTTTATGTTGGCACCCTGTCAAGTTAACCGACCGATTAGATTAAAGCCCGCTGCAGACGATGCTATTTTTCCTGCTGGATTGCTTGCAATTTAGTAAGTTACTAGGAATCCTGAATGCTGAGTGGTGCAATGATAGTAATTTACTAAATCGCAAGCAATCCAGCAGGAAAAATAGCATCGTCTGCAGCGGGCTTAACTCGCGTTGGTGAAACCGGGCCTTAGACCAACAATCATCAGCGAACGATTGCGCATCGATTTAAGCGGTCTCTGAGCGGAAGTGAGATTTTGTCGGTTAACTTCACGCTAATTTTAATTTTTTTGTTTATAAAGAAATTATAAACCAACAAATATTGATATTAGGCCAACAATGTCCAACAAACGATTTAAAAAATTTTTTTTAAAAGTCTGAGTTGTCGGCTAACTTCACGATAATTTTTTGTTTATAAAAAATATAAACCAACAAACATTGATATTAGGCCAACAAACGACCAACAAACGATTGAAAAAAAATTGAAAAAGTCAAAGTTCGCCGGCTAAGTTTCCAGAGGTTATTAGTACGGGAATTCTATAACAATTGCTACCTCTCGAGGTTTTTCGATAACGTTAACTAGGAACAACCAATGAAAATCTGCGTCTTTTTCAAAGATCGTCCTCGCCATTGGCTGACGCTAGTTAACGATACCGAAAAGCATCGGCTGCATTCAGCAGACATGACTGTTGAGTGAGCGCTCAGTGATTTCTTAATATGATTGGCTGGATCTAAAAGTATTAACCAATCATACTGAGCGCTCACTCAACAGTTGTGTCTGCTGAACGCGGCCATCGATTGCAAGTTACAGATTCCCGTACATACTATTTGACAAGCGTATCAAATGCACGATGTAAACTGTGCCAACTAACCTACCAACTGGATTGACTGAAATGAGTGTCGAGCGTCGAAGCTAAACAGTTTATGCGTGGTCTACAATGCGAGTCGCAGAGCACTGAAATATATACTAACCCCTGGTCCACAATCTTGCTTTAAGTAAGTTGTAAGCCTTAAGCCGTAAGAAATTAACCAATCACAGGTGAGAGTGAGGGGAATAAATGCCTGCGATTGGTTAATTTCTTACGGCTTAAGGCTTACAACTTACTTAAAGCAAGATTGTGGACCAGGGGTT
>NW_011959203.1:0-1734 GCF_000949405.1 Vollenhovia emeryi | reverse complement strand
AGGCGCAGTCTCAAGTTCGTCGGATCAGCCGTTGTTGAGATCCGAAATTCTGAGGGCCCGTCAACTCGCGTACTCGCGTAAACTACACGGTCAGTGTCGCGCGCGTGGTTTAGTTTGTCGCTTATACTTAGTCGCGAGACACTACCGTGTCTCGTGATAAGTACGTCGCGGGTCACACAAGTTATATTGGTGACCACCTATAACACCTGCCATGTGTAAGATCGTCTTGGTGATGACACGTCTGTCATCCCAGCTCATCGTACCTATATCCTAGATCATATCACGAGACACGGTAGTGTCTCGCGCCAAGTAACGCAACTACGTCGCGACTCACACAAATCTATCTACAGAATTTAAATGCAAATCCGAGATACACGCTATTTTACGCTACCACACGCTTTGAGACACTCGGGCTCAACACCACCTCGCGCCTATGCTTGCTTAATGGGGCTTACCCCAATTTAAGACGCGATCCCCGGAGCTCCCCGGATCAATGAGGGAGCCCACAGCGATCATGTCACCAAAAAAACGTCGTGACTAGATAAAGTCACGACGCAAAAATACCCCATTGGTAGCACTCAAGCTTGCCACGATGCTGTCCAGTCTACTTATATAGCCCGGTAACTAAAACTTAAATCCGAGAAAGTGCCAGAGGCGCCGCGTAGCGGCAAGTTCTCGAACTCGGCAGCCAGTGTCTCATATTAGGGGACCAGACGCGTCATCTCCCAGTCCCAGGCGAGATGAGATTACCCAATCAAGCGCTAGTTCGCAGGAGGATACACGCGCCTCCATCGGGTCGAGTCACCCCGCGTGTTTGATAAATGAAAAAGAAATAAATATAAGAAATATAATTATTAATACAATATAACAAAATTAATCTATCTTATATAAATAAATAAGAAACAAGGAGCAGTCTAACCTATAAGTATGTTTGCTGTATGTTTGCTGTATGTATATAATATGTACTAACTTTGTTTATATTTTTGGGTGCTGTCAATTGATTAAATCCTTCAGCCATAATTTCTTTTTTATACACTTTTAAGTAAAATAATTTAAATTTCAGCGTTGCTTGATCAATTCGCTAAAAGTTGGACTTTGAGCGTTTATTCGCTACATTCGCCATTCTGGCAGGAATTTATGGAGAGGGGGTAAAACGCCAGCTTTTATTCGCTGCGTGAAATTGTGCCTTTACGCGTTCAACGTAATCAGTAATTTTTTCTGTTGCGATGATTTTCCCTCGTACCAGTGTTGGGCACAATTAAATCATACTAACAATTAACAATTTATAATTAAAATTTTAATTGTTAATTGCGATTGACAATTAAAGTAGTTAATTGCGAATATGTATTTGTTTTCACAATTACAATTAATTAATTGTTAGTTGCCCTTACAATTAAAACTAATTATTTAATTTGTTTAGTGATTTTAATTGTCAACAAACGTTTAACGGTATCAATACAATTGTCAGTGCAATTGACAATTGATTTTGCTTCCTCATAGAGGAAGCTTTGTTTTCATGCGAAAATTTTTTTTTGGGTTTTCTATGCCAATGGGTTTAGAATGTTTAAAAAACTAAAAAAAAACACACTTATTTAAAAAATGTGTATGTGTGTGTGTGTGTGCGCAATAATTTTTCGCAATCTCACCTACGCATTTTTTGAGATATCCTCAAAAAAACACACTTTTTTCAAAAATGTGTGTGTGTGTGTGTGTGTGTGTGTGTGTGTGTGTGTG
>NW_011959202.1:0-1734 GCF_000949405.1 Vollenhovia emeryi | reverse complement strand
GACAAATAGTTAACGAGATATCATAAGCTAAACATTGAAAAAGTTATAAATTTTCTCTTGAACATCTCAAAAAGTATTAGGCAAATAAAAAATGTTTCAGACAAACTTACGTACTTTTTAACGTGGAATGCGAATCTGTTATAAAAAGTGGGGGTTCCCATTTTAGATTTTAGGGGTGAGGGTGGGGGTGGGGGGGTCAATTTTGGTATCATTCGATAGCTCTTTCAAAAATAGGAAATACGTATTTTTCCGTTTTCCGATCCACAATTTCTCGGGATATTCAACCGTTCCGGGACTTTTAGACCACCCTGTATATATATATACACTATACATGCAAAGATATATTTAACGTATGCAAAATATGGTTTTTACTTTTTTACGTAGAATTGTAATTTGTGAGATATATTGAAAAAAGAAAAATTGCACATTGAAGACGTCAACATCCTGTTTGTCGCGTGTGTATATTGTTGCGTCTCCGTCGACGCGCAGCCTCTCCGTCGACACGTCACTCCGCGCACTCGCTTACTCGCGTTCCGCGCCGCGAGTTAAAGAAAGGGAGAGAGGATAAATTAAACGAACGTTCTTTATTGCGGAAATCGAAACACGTCTGCTCTCCAGAAAAGCCCAGAGACAACTCCAAATCAATAATAAACATAAACATGTTGGTCCTTAACGACCGGTCATTCCCGCGCCGCAACTTCAGCTTGCGCGCATTCAACGGGTGGCGAATCGATGCAGGATGCAGGCATAACAATATACACAATTAAATAAGCGGAATACACACACGCAAAGCGATGATTTATTTAAATTGTAGAACAGAAGAGTTAAGATTCTTAAATGTTTTATTACATGTTACGTAAATCCTGTTCATACAGATAAAAAGAAAAAGATATACTTAAGGTCGATCGGAGTAAAACCGCGTTATCGAGTAGTCATCGAGTACTAGTAGAGAGTGTTACGTCCATTTATTAAACGTATCTACTTGTAAATAAGCTCCATAAAGAATGTCTGTAATAATCGTATAATAATTTCAAGATTCTAGATTTCTGACACATAGAATATATAACATACACGTTACACATTCTCTTTGTATACAATAGGTACATGTATACAATTAATGTATTATTAATTATAAATATATTGCATAAAATATTTATGCAACGCATAATTCAAAAGTAAATAAATAATATTATAATTTAAAAATTAAATTATATAATATACGAAAAACATGTTTATTTTCTAGCTACATGGTTAATAATTTAAGGTGAATCTTCGAATATATTTCTAAAAAATTACCTGTTGATGGAGACATTGGTTCAACACTCGTATTCTTTACTTCTCCAAGTTTCTCAGTATTCGATGTACGCAAAGAATTATATGATGTGAGAATATTTCGTTGCATATAATTAAATCTGTTTTGCTCATCATAATTACAACGTGATTTTTAAGTCTCGCGGCGAGTTTTCTATGTTGAAAGGAGATGTTACTGGCGTTAATATCGAACAGTTGAGACTTCTGTTCCGCGATGTTATATGTGTCATGTTTCTCATCAGTTAACCTTTGTAACTATTTGTTATTCGTAAAAATTATCGTAAGAAAATAAGAAATAGAGGTCGGGCAAAAAAACAAATTATAGGTTGCTCAACGTTCGTTTTTTTTTCTGTCTAGACAGAGAAAAAAAAGTGTGCAAATTAGAAATTTGCATATTGCTTCCTTCATCTATGAGGAAGCCAT
>NW_011959201.1:0-1733 GCF_000949405.1 Vollenhovia emeryi | reverse complement strand
AAATGTTTATGGAATGTTGTAAATGTGCTATGAATATTCGCATAGAATGTACGTGGTATATTCACGAACTTCTATATGAACATACGCAGTATGTTCCATTATGTTCTAGGAATATGCTATGCATGTTCAAATGATGATTGGTGTTTCTGGGCACTGCTTGCTATGCACCCAAAAAAAATTCTATTCATAAGCGGGGAAATCCTCTAAGCATTTCCTCTAAGCAAAAAATCTTATATGAAGCATTTCTCACTTACTTTAACACATATTCATCTATAAAAGAGTAGACTCATAAGTTATAATTAAGATTAATTTCCTGTATAGAAAATTCCATTACAGTAATGCGACTAGCCTCTTGAAATAAGAGGATACGCAAGATATTCGCGGATACGTGAATCGCAGCACGTGCGCCAGCTTCTGAGTAGTTCACCGACCGCCGCTAGGCCGCGCATGGTGGCGGCCTAGCGGCGGTCGGTGAATACTCAGAAGCTGGCGCTCACGCGCCCGCGCGGGTGTCGCGTAGTGCCGGTTGCCAATTTGTGCCGGCTAAAATCAAGAGGGAACCACTAAAAAATAGAATACTTTTCTTTGGGTGAAATATCTACCATACAGCACGTTACTGGAATATTTGCTGTATATTCCAGGAACATTCATAGAAATATCTACAGCACATTACTAGAATATTTGCAGTACATTCGTGTACATTCGTAGCACATTCAGATGAACATTCTAGAGATGTTTCTAGAACTTTTGAAGTGCTCCGTTGGTACATTCTATAAATATGCCTCGAACGTATAAAACAACTATTAGAAGATTCCTGGAATCTTCGAATGTTCTTGGCGTATATTCCTAGAATGTTAATGGAATGTTTTTGTGCTATTTGGGATGCTATTCCCCTTCCATGTTTATAAGTTCTATGGTTCCAGTGAATGTCGTAGGCACGGTCTTGTATACAGGTCTCCCGACTGCCCCTAATTTTCGATGGTGGGGGTAGGTCGCTTAGTGAGGAAATTTTGTAGTTCTTGTAATGGCCACTAGCGTTGCAGTCTATGCTCTTTTGGTGACGAGGAACGCTGGAGGCCGAGGGGATATGTCGAGTTTACCGTGCATGGGACAAAGACAGACAGATATCCCTCCCGGCCTCCAGCGTCCCTCGCCACCAAAAGAACATAGATTGCAACGCTAGTGGCCATTACAAGAACTACAAAATTTCTTCACTAAGCGACCTACCCCCACCATATGAGTTGCAAGACGTGTATGTAAGACCGTGGTCGTAGGTGACATGGAGACGAATACAACGGATTTTTATTTTTTGAAATTGGAT
Organism: Vollenhovia emeryi; assembly: GCF_000949405.1. NCBI lineage: Eukaryota > Metazoa > Arthropoda > Insecta > Hymenoptera > Formicidae > Vollenhovia > Vollenhovia emeryi. Next base: position 412 of record NW_011959201.1, on the reverse strand, counting down.
CATTTTTCACTGAGTTACAACGTTCCAAAGTTTATAATTTAAGTAAAAGGCTTCGACTCCCATACAGTGTGCGTATTTTGTGACTTCAAACTGTCCTTCTCTCTCTCTCTCCCTCCCCTCTCTCACGCTCTTTCTCTACCTCTCTCCTTCTCTCCCCCCCCCTCTCTCTCTCTCTGTGCGTGCGCGCGCGTGTGTATGTGTGTTGTTTCTATCCGTTATCTGACTCTGTTTGATGGTCAACCAGCTTCATACCGCCTGACACACATTTTCCCGTGCTTAGCGTTACCCAGAATGAACGACGTGGACGTGGCGGGGCTTTCATCCCTTTGGGGTGCTTGATTTACGTGAGTCCCCTTGCCCCTCACTTTGGGATGCTTGATTAACGTGAGTCCCCTTGCCACTCACTTCGGGG
>NW_011959200.1:0-1733 GCF_000949405.1 Vollenhovia emeryi | reverse complement strand
AATGGAAGCAATGTGCAAATTTTTAATTTGCCTACTTTAATGATGAGGAAGAAATGTGCAAATTTCCAATTTGCACGCTTCAATGCTGAAGAAGCAATGTGCAAATTTCTAATTTGCACACTTTCAAGAAACATCGAAAAAAATTAGATTTCGCTCATAAAGCTTCCTCCATGAGGAAGCCATGTGCAAATTTCTAATTTGCACACTTTACTTTACTTTACTTTCTTTCTAATTATATTGTTCTTCAATTTTTTCTATCAAATTTTTTACATATTGCTCGGCTTCTCTTCGTGGTTGTCTTCTTCCTCATCTTCTAAATTGTCCTCGCCATCGTCGTGGAAATCCTCAACCCAGGGCTTCATAAAGTCAGCGGCTGTTGACGTCTGAGCCAGTCCTTCCCCAAATAGCACAAGGACGTCCTCAAGACGTCCTCAGAATATCCAGGACGGGACGTCCCATTTTAGTCCCGGGACATCCTGAGGACATTCTGTGGAACACCCGATGCGCGCCTCATTATATCCTCACGAGGTCCCGAAGACATCCTCCGAAAGTTCTTTAGGAAGTTCATAGGACGTACTTCAGAACATTATAAGGACATTTTTGGGATAGCCATAGGATGTCCTGTTTTAATCCCGGGACATCCTGTGGTATAGTTAATGAGAGAACCGTGTCTTTAGGAGATTCTGAAGATATAATATAATATACATATATCTTTATACGGACATTTCTCACAAAGTGCACGGGATATATTCACTACAGCACGAGGAAGGACATTCGTATAGGATAGTTAGAGGATATCTGGAAGATATATTCTAGAATCTAGGTTTGAATTTCACATGCAAAACAAAATAGGAAATTAATGGAATTTCTGTATATACACATTGCACATAGATGAGAAAAATTTAGATTCTAAAAATGTATATATGTATAATATTTTGGCATGTATATTTGTATTAAGGCATATATTGTTATGTTCGTGTATATTTGTATGTGCATATAGGATATATAATTTTTGCATGTATATTTGTATGCGTGCGTGCGTGCGTGCGTGCGTGCGTGCGTGTGTGTGGTGTGCGTACAAATTTACAATTCTACACAGTTCTGTATAATTTTATATCTCTTCTGCAAAAATATCTTCTCTACAAAAATATTTTTCCTGCAAAAGTATCGTCTTTACAAAAATATCTTTCCAAAAATACCTTTTCAAAAATATTGTCTCTACAAAAATCTTCTCTACAAAACTATCTTCTCTACAAAAGTAATGATATCATCAACAAATTACGCCAAATATAACAATGGATATTTATATATGTATGTATAACGCGTATCTTTCTTCTACCGTAACCATTCTGTAAATACATCTCATTCGGCCAATAACGTATCGACAGTACCGATGAAAAGAATAGCAACTGTTTAGAACTTTAGAAACTCTGTATCTATTCAGGCGAATTAAGACCTGTGTTCATGATGCTAGTACTTGGTCCAAGTTCTAGTTTTGATAAATGCATAGCCAATCAACTTGCAGCTTTTGTGGAACAGCTATATTGATTGGTTACATATTTCGCGGAATTAGAACTTGGACCAAGTACTAGCATCATGGACACAGGTCTTAATTCGCCTGAATAGATACAAAGTTTCTAAATTTCTAAACAGTTGCTATTCTTTTCATCGGTACTGTCGATACGTTATTGGCCGAATGAGATGTATTTACAGAATGGTTACGGTAGAAGAAA
>NW_011959199.1:0-1733 GCF_000949405.1 Vollenhovia emeryi | reverse complement strand
CTGATTGACACTTCGTCTACGCTTCCTAAACATTTCGTAAAGAGTGTATGGAGCTTTCCAATACACTTCTAGCACACTTCACTGATTTACACTTTGTCTACGCTTCCTAAACGCTTCACAAAGAATATACAGAGTATTTTGTTACGCTTCGTGCACATTTCTAGGATAGAACTTAAAAATTTTTCATTTACGCTTTTTAAAAAATATTTTTATAACTTGCGCAAAACTTTTCGTAACGTTTGTTTCAAATTCAAAGCTTTACAGATCAAGAGACACGGTGGTGTCTCGCGCCAAGTGCACGCGCAGTGCGAGACCGCACCGTGTATGGTATACTAACGCGAGTCAGCCAGTTGCGAGTACCCGAGATTTTACAAACGTTCATAATTTATAATAATAAAAAAAATCGTGGCATAAATATAATACTTCAGGAAATAATTTAAAAGACTTGTTCAAACTGTAATAAAAAAAGTTGAAAATAATTTAAAAACTTTATAAAAAATAAGGAACAAATTTTGTTTGTTATTTAATACTTTCTATGTAACATGCCATGTTGTGAAAACATTTTAAGTAACATTGCCTGCCTTCATTTATTATGTAATAATGAGGTGTTATCGAAATCTGTAAGTAATTTTATCAGTCGAATATATTTCATAGTAACTGCTTCAATATAATTTATTTCTATATTAATGGCAAGAAGTGGAATGATTAACCCGAAATACCTACATATTTTTCACAATTACAATTCTGCAATATTTATATTGCATAATATATTACATTTATATACTTTTTATATGTAATACGAGCTTTACATTCTTGAAGGTAATGTAATTTGAAAAATTGCTACGATTATATATATTATAATGAACAGTTTCATTTCAATTACAGTTCATTCTAATATATAGACATAATCAAGTCAGGTTAAATTACGTCACAAGTGCCAAGCCAAGCAGACCCGACATTTAAAAAAATTATATTTGTATGTTTACTCAAAAATTTTATTACTTTTTTAACTCTCTGTTTCTTATGATAATTTTTGGAAAATTATATATTTGCGTTGGTTATGGCATATGTAGACAATACAACACCTAATAATATTTATATACAACAAGTTAAGAAGTAGTCTATCACGTAAGACAGTTGGCTCACGATCCAGAGGTCCCGAGTTCGAGTCCCACTAAGGTAAGCGTATTTAAAAAAAAACATTTAATCAACGAAAACTAATTTTCAGATAGAATCATCATATTGGCTGTATCTTAAGAAACAAATGTAGTTAAAAATAATAATAAAATTTCAAAATAAATATAAAAATAATTTTTTTTTATGTCGGATGAACGTCGGAAATCAGTGTGTGTCTCGCCCCGATACTAATACGTAACATCGGGCCCATCTTATCATTTGGATGTTATGACGACGTCGGCGCGATGTTACAGCCAGTGCTGAGCCGACAGTCGCAAGTTAGTAACCGACGTTGGCCCGATACTGGCCCACTTGTAAAACCGTACTTGGGTCCGTTTACATTCGGCCAATGTTCTACTCGCGCTTGTCGAAGAGTTCTATGGCACTCCGTTAACGCTTTTTTAACGTTCAGTTGTCGCTTTCTTTACGCTCCGATGTCTCAATTTTCGCTTCTTACACGCTTCGCTTACATTTCCGTTACACTCCCCTTACACTCGATTTACGCTCCAATTTACGCTTTATTGACGCTCGGTTTACGTTTTATTTTCATCAGGGCT
>NW_011959198.1:0-1733 GCF_000949405.1 Vollenhovia emeryi | reverse complement strand
TTAGGGGGGCAGTCCCACATAACCCGGGCCACTTTGTAAACTCCCTTCCCAGAGGGGGGCCCGGGTATCCCTAAAGGATTTCCACACGTAAAAAAAAAAGATCAGGAACGTCTGGGCAAGGGACTTCAGGTACCTTGACCACGAGGAGTTCTCCAGGGATTTATTAGCTAAGAACTGGAACGAGTTCTACATGGCTAGCGACGTCGACAGTAAGGTCGAACTATTTAACTCCTTTCTTCTGGAGTGCTTTGACCAGCACGCACCGGATCGTCTCACCAGGCCTCGGAAGCTCCCTGCACCCTGGCTCAGCGATGAGATCAAGCGCAGGATACGCGAGAGGGATAGGGCCAGGAGATTGTGGCGAAAACATAAATGCGATCGACTATACAGCCTGTTCAGGGTTCTCAGGAACGATGTCCAGACGCTGGTGAGAAACGCCAAGAAGGAATACTACACCAATTTCTTCAGGAACTGCAGGGACCCTGGCACTATGTGGAACAGTCTGAGGCACCTAGGAATTATCAAATCAAGGAACTCTGGATGTCCGCTACCGTGTTCTCTTGATGAGCTCAACCTCCACTTCGCCTCCGCCGGCGATAGAGAGGAGGTACCGGAACCTGAGCACCTGCAAGCGGACGACGGCGCTTTCGACGACAGCAGATTCTACTGGGGCATTGTGACACCGGAGGAAATCGTTTCGGCGCTCTCAAGAGCACGCTCCCAGGCCAGGGGCACAGTATATTCAGTAGCGCAACTCCTCTGATTTTATGTTGGCCACAATGGAGTGCGCATGCGTGAAATAAGTAAGTTGCCCAGTAATGCCATCTGAACTTTTTTCTCACTTCCCCTTTGTTATATCTCTGTCTCAGACGAGTTAAATGGTCAGTCATATGTTTATACAGGGTGTATTCTAATTCGCGCCCACCATTTATATAATGATATTTCTCATGAAAAACTGAGTCGAAGAGTCCCGAACCATTTTTTCGAGTCACGCCTCACAAAGTAGTTGTAATTATTTAAAAATTAGCAAATCCGCATCGCTTTTTAAACGGACGCACGTTCGTGAGCCACGCGTCTACTAGTGTGCGTGAGTGAGTCGCCGCGCGTCTCAGCATTGCCACGGCCGCGTTCACGTAGCTCCGAAATAATCAATAATTGCTTTTTGCAATGAGCATGATATTTTCTACCCAGGAAGCACCTTTTTAGATTACAATTTCATATTAGTTGTACTTTCACATAAGAAAATTGTAAAATGAAATAACTGTCAAGACAGTGCCTCCGTACCGCCGTCATCCGAGTTCCGATTTGACCAAGATGATTTTTAAGTTAATTTTTTCACTATCAAAAATAAAATTTTAAATCTCCAAGAATTCTTTTAATTATCAATTTTAATATTAATAAAAACGTTTTAATAATATCTTTATGCAAAAATGGACATAAAGATCGCGAAATAAAATAGAAGTTTTAAATACAATTCCATTAATTTTTGCTTCCTCATAGAGGAAGCTTTGTTTTCGTGAAAAAAATTTTTTTCCAGATTTCTTTGGGAATATGTTTAAAATGTTTTAAAACGTAAAAAATATATATTTTTACAAAATGTCTGTATGTGTGTGTGTATGTGTGTATGTATGTATATGTATACGCATATTCGAATGTCTGTGATTGCTCTAACTTCCGTAAATTTTGAGATATCGGGCTAATTTTTTTTTTAAAACGTCGAGAATCACTAAAGT
>NW_011959197.1:0-1732 GCF_000949405.1 Vollenhovia emeryi | reverse complement strand
TATTTTTTTCTCTCAGTGTAAGAAGCGACGGGCGCGTCCTGCGAGTTACGTCAAGAAAGTTCGAAGACTCAATTAATCACGTTTTTTTTTTCGTGCTCCAGACGTGCTTTATGGCGCGCTTCTTGCGCGGGCACGTCATGTAAATCTCAGAACTCCGTGCAAGTAGTAAAACCACCGTCGACTCCGACTCGACGGCTTCGAGGGCCGCGGCATCGCCTTGTCGCAATCTTAATGATAACGTCGCCGTCTTTTCTCTCGTTCCCCGATCCGATCGTCCCTTCCGGAGGGGCCGGCGAGTTCTTAAAAAAAAAAAAACACTCTCTTCTGCGCGGCGACATAATGAAAGATGATGTCGCCTTATAGCCAGCAAAATTTGCTACGGCCAACTTGGGCATTAATTAACTTATTCATGTTCATTTTATTTCTTATCTCATTGCAAGCAGAGTTGAAGAAGTTATTCTTGGACTGAATTTTATTTCTAATTACTGGACTCTCTAAGATCCAATAGACTCTCTAGATCATCTATTTAATACCTACAACATTACATATCATATTGAGCTTTTTATACTTGTGCCGAGTACTTGAGTACGAGGAGTCTATAACGCACTTTTGTGTCCAAGAATAACACAAGTGTTGCTGAGCGCAGGGTTCACAATCTTCTGGACGATCTCGTGATTTTCTTGGAATACGTACGTATTGACAAATTTGACATTTGCTCAATCTGCTACAAAGAGTTGAATCGCGCGCAACGATTGCGAAAGACGGCGCGCAACGCTGACCTATTTCAAATACGCTTATTTATAACCGTGTCAAAATGCTGCTGGAAAACGCTGCCCTTCGCCAGGGGTCGGTCTCTCGTGCCGGAAAAATATGACGTGTCATTTTGCGCGTTGCGGTATACTTTGCCGTTAGAAACCGTTTTACCGAAGCTGGGACCGGAAATCCTCGTGTCGAGCCGTGACGACGATGTCGATCGACATCGCGGATGGCCGGCTCTAGTCGGCTGAAGTCTACGATAATCTTTCCCGCGTCTTACTCGGAGAACGAGTGGACCGCTATCCGCACCATCGGTATCCTCTTACCCGGTAGTTTGTCCCACCTCAACGAGGAGGTAAGACTCGATATATACTCCCGAGTTGAATGGCGGAATCGTTGCAACCGCATTTCGCGCAGAGGCGCCCTTTATAGACGATATTACTTACACTTCCCTCCCCCGCCTATCGGAGATCGTTCCGGGGGGGAAAAGCTCCCTATTGTCGTAGATCTCGATGCTTACGATGTAGCGTCCCTGACCAGGACGGACTGATCCCGCAATTGATAACGTGTTACTGCGCACGCGAGAGGTGCTCTCGGGAAAGCATTGGGCGAGCTGGACGCGAGCAGAGCTTGGCGGTTGACGCTTGCGAAATGCGAGTTGAATGGCTCGATGAGAGAGAGAGAGTGAGAGAGGGGGGGGAGACCAAGTTACCCCCATAAATATAACAGAAGTGAGTTTGGACACGCGCTGTAGGTTGGGCTTACCGCTATTTACCGCAGAATTTTTCTCAACTCCCTGTTGCTCCTTCATCCAGTTCATCCCCTTTTACATCAAACTCACGTTGTATTCGAAGAAATGATCGCGTATCGACGCAATTGTGACGCGACACGTACCAGGCGATTATTTGGGGCAAACGAGACTTTGTTACCAGGTCATCCGCACTCTCTCTCTTTCCTCTCCCTCTCTGCCCCCCCC
>NW_011959196.1:0-1732 GCF_000949405.1 Vollenhovia emeryi | reverse complement strand
TACCGCCCGTCTTGGAACGAAGTTTCAAAAAAAAAATAATAATCGCAGGAGGCGGGGAAGACAACTTGGACGCAGCCGCCCGCCGTGATGCTTCCGCTTAAAACTAAATTAATTAAGTATAAAAACAGAAGTAAATAAGTCGCGAACGCGCGCAATAATTTGAGAAGTGTACAAAGAAAGAAATTAAACGCGAAGACAGAGCTAAGTCTGTTGAGCTGAGGCGCTTTCGATCGGAAGAAGACAGAGTTTGCCGATAGGTCGTACATATTGTGAAGTCGCGGTTTTAACGGTGACGACGCGACTGAGCCCGTCTTTACCGGGATGCAAGACAGTAATGCGGCCGAGCTCCCACTTGCACGGGGGGAGAAGCGGGTTCCGTAGAAGAACCATTCTGCCAACTGAGAGCGCAGGTTGCACCTTGCGCCATTTAGCGCGCTGCTGGAGCGTATTTATGTAGTCCTGCATCCAACACGTCCAAAATCGCTCGTTGAGTTGACGCACTAGTTGCCATCGGGAGAGGCGGTTCTCTTTCAGGTTAAGAAGAGACGGCTCAGGCGGAACAGTTATCGAGGAGCCGATAAGAAAATGACCAGGCGTTAAAAATTGAAGATCGTCCACGTCATCGGATAACGGGGCGATGGGCCGAGAATTAAGGCACGCTTCGATCTGACAAAGAAAAGTAGAAAGCTCTTCAAATGACAGAGTGTGATCACCGAGAACGCGACGCATATGGTGTTTGACACTTTTCACCCCGGCCTCCCATAAGCCGCCGAAATGAGGGGCGGAAGGCGGGATGAAATGCCAAGAAATTTTGTCAAGCGCCGTATCGTTTCTAAAATTTGAATCGCGGAGAGCAGATCGAAGAGATGCCGTTAATTCTCGGTCGGCACCGACAAAGGTGGTGCCGTTGTCTGAGTAGACCGCTTGAGGAAGTCCACGGCGCGAGCAAAATCTTTTGAACGCGGAAATGAATGCGCCGGTCGAGTAGTCGCTGACTAATTCGATATGGATTGCGCGAGTGGCTAAGCAAATAAATAAAGCGACATAGGCCTTGTGGGACTTTATACCTCGACCAGACGACGAACGCACCTTGATCGGACCGGCATAATCGACGCCCGTGGAGGCGAAGCAGCGGTGAGGAGGGGTGACTCGTACGGCGTGTTGTGCCGTCGACTGGGTCGGGGCACGGTATTTGGGGGATCGTTGCCGGGATAACAACTCGCAACTGCTTAGGCCATAAGGCAGTATTTTAACCAAAAGTCCTTTTTTATTAAAATCTATACAGAAACGTACACTCGTGTGGTTTAATTAAGAATGACCCGCCCTGCCTTCTTTCCATTCGTTTTTATAATCGGCTGTTGTCAGGCCGTTTATTCGGAATTTCGGACCTGTCGCCAGGTCGGTTCTAACAAGTCAGCAGTGGCTTCGTCAGCACTGCCGACTTGGTTCCGATGGGTTAATGTCCCATCGTCTACTTCCTTCTTCGCACGCGGCAGATATTTGATACTCTGCTGCGTGCGCTATAGCTGCGTGGCAATGAGGCGTTTTCGCGCTCATTACACCCTTCCCCCCTAATGGAAAGAAAGTGAGGTGGCGAACTTTATTTTTACCCTTATTCTTAAATTCTATCGGATACATGGGTATTATGTAATTGTATTTTTACTCTTAGGCTGGGCTGTTTTCCGCTATGACAACAGGCTTCGTTACTTTCCTTTTCTTGTTTTTTAGTTTC
>NW_011959195.1:0-1732 GCF_000949405.1 Vollenhovia emeryi | reverse complement strand
GGCGCGGAACGAGCCACGCGGAGGTTAAGAACGGCGGAGAAGATCCTGGAAGGGCACGTCCAGCAACGTGTAACCTGCCAACGGAAGCGAACCTTCGGCGTCTCGAGAGTGAAGATCGGCGATCCAATTTATTGCGAACAATACTAAGCATAAGAATTACACGCGTATTACAAGGTAACCTATTGCGAGCGTTGTGGGCTACATCTCAAAAGCAAAATGACGGATAAAGAAAGAGAGAGTGTCGATCTTAACCGAAAACGCGGTCATATTAAAGGCCAAGTAACCAAGTTTCAAGCATATCTCGAAGCATTCGTTGTAAGTAAGGAAGCCTTAGCGCAGCTTCGTATACGGTTAGAGAAAATCGAACAATTGTGGGGTAACTACGATAATATTCAAGAACAGATTGAAGGGCTAGATGATTCGGAAGCGTTTGTAAATAGACAGAAGGTAGAGAGGTCGGAATTTGAAGAAAGCTATTTCAGGGTGGTAGCAAAGGCGCGTTTGATTATAGAGGAAAGCGCGGAAAAACGAGTCAATATCGAAATAGAGAACACGAATGTAAATGTTGTGAGCGAAAATATGGTTGCGGCAAGTACGTCGGTTAGACTACCTGTAATGAGTTTACCCACCTTTGACGGAACCTACGAACAATGTCAGTGTTTTATAGTACATTCTCCGCGTTAGTAGATAAGAATCAAAATCTAACAAATGTACACAAATTTTACTACTTGCAATCCGCGTTGGGAACAGACGCAAAGAGAATAATTGAGTCCTTAGAGATAAATGAAGCAAACTACCCTAGAGCGGTAGATCTATTGAAAGGTCGTTTTGATAATTCTAGGTTAGCCACGCGGCATCATGCTCGTGCAATATTTAACTTAAAGCCAATCGAAAAGGAATCGGGTGGTCGACTGCGTAGCCTGACAGACTGCCTGAAGCAACATTTAGAGGCCTTAAAGGCACTTAATTACGAAACGGATACCTGGTGTCCACTAATTATTGAGTGGATTTTGACTCGTCTAGATCCAGTCACAGCTCGCGAATGGGAAGAGAAAACGGTAAACAAACAGGAATATAAAACTAAGGAATTTATCGAGTTCTTAGAAGCTAAATGTAATATGCTAGAAAGTGTGAGCGCATTTGACAGTACAAAAAAGGAGAGCGAAAAGAAAAGAAATAAAGGTGTAACGCACGTTACAAGTGAGTCCAGGTCAAGCTGTCCTGTATGCAAAAAGGATCATAAAATCTATCTCTGCGTTACGTTCAAAGGTTTATCTATAAAATCGAGAGTAGCTGAAGTACATAAGTTAAAGCTATGCCTGAATTGTTTACATTCAAATCACATGGTTAGAGATTGTAAGTCCGGTCTTTGTAAGTATTGTAGTAAAAAACATCACTCGCTGCTACATTATAACGCAAAGGATAGCACAAACAAGAGCGATGGTGAACCAAGCCTCGAGACAAAGATAGAGAAGGATAAGCCTGACGAGGCTATTGCAAATTCGGTAATAACGTGTGCCTCGAAGGGTACAAATCCCGAAATCCTGTTATCAACGGCGTGTGTATGTATCGCTGATCAAAATGGAAGGCTGCATAACGCACAAGCCTTACTGGATAACGCGTCTACACTCAACTTTATAACCGCGGAGTTGCTTAACCCTAGAACCCGACACATGGGTAAAATTTACCCAGAACAACTTTTCGAACGTTACCGCTCTGAAAATATAAGGAA
>NW_011959194.1:0-1731 GCF_000949405.1 Vollenhovia emeryi | reverse complement strand
GGGTTCTTTGCAGATTCTTTTCAATAGTGGAATTAAATGATTCGCGGAATAAAAAGAAATGTTATGCTCAGCAAAAAATGCAGCTAATAGTATTTCCACGCGTTTAACTTTATCTGTATGAGAAAGAGCAACTGTATCCTCGGTGTCTGCTAATTCAATATTTACATTTTTTGACTTTATATGTTTTAAATGTTGGACTGATTGCGAATGTTTAACTAAATGTGTTTTGCAACATGTGATGGCTTTATTGCATACAGTACTTAATGCTTTATTTACTAATGAAGGATGTGGAGCTAACCATCCTTTGAAGACATTTTCATCTAGCCATGAAAAATTAAATTTTCTAACTTTAGCTCCTTTTTCTACTTCTTCTCCCTTTCTTTTTCGACTAGAATCCATAATAATATAATAAAATACTTATTACATATTCTCCTCATCCTTAACCTTAGTTATTGCACGCCATCCCGCCAAAACTGCCCGTCGTTTCCGTTAAAACGCCATACAGCCGTCTTCTTCTTCTAATTATGGCACCCGGCACCTGATAAACGGCAGCCGATACGGCCACGACGAACCAATAGACGTTGAATTACAACAATCTAATATGAGTTAAACAATGCAATGGCCCGGTAACCGGGCCACGCGCGGGATGATGCAATCCCGCAGGATCAAAAATTTCTCTTCCGTCGGAAGACGTGTGAACCGCTCGACGGCCCAAACGGGAGTGACCGAGGTCCGAGTGACGGGTGCCCTAGTGGTGTCCACGCGCAGTGGCATGCGTACGTCACTGTAACCCCCATCCACGCGCATGCGCAGTCGTGCGATTGCCATGCCAGCCTAGCCCCAATCGCAACACTGAGAGCAGGGCGTCTGGTGGGCCTTAAATAGACTCCAACGACCGCGATGGGCCCCCATTGAACGGCAACGTGCCGCTCCTCACTCTCGATGGGGGTCGTGCCGGGCCCTCCCGGCACCGACCGCCATCGGATCGCGACCGAGTCCCTCGCCTGCCCGTTATCAACAGCCCAGTATGGGCTGTCCCTCGGGGGGCGGTGGGGCTCGGACACGATCGCCAACGTGAAACCACTCTCCACTATGCTTTGCTGGAGGAGCTCCTGCGCATGCGGAGAGTGGTTCACATTGGCCTGTATGAGGCCAAATCCGTTCAGGTTCGGACGGGGGGGAGAGCGAGGCATTACTCGGCCTTATTATCCCCCCCGTCCGATAGGGCCTCTACCTCCATGGCCTCTGATGGAGGGGAGGCCCTCTCCTCTGGCGCCCCTCTGGGTTGGCGCCGCGGTTGAGGCTCCTGCGAGCCGCGCGCTTTCTCTCTCTTCTCCTCCGCCGCGCCGGCCGCACTTCGGCCGGGGGGGGGGGGCAGCGCCGGTGGCAGGCGCCTGCTCCATGGCGCGCTGCCCCGGCAGTCTCCCGCGCACGTTCTTCTGGGCGCAAATCTTTGCGCCCAGGACGTGCGCCGCCGGCCTGTCCTTGTCCGCACAGAGCGGGCACTTCGGGGCAGACCGGCAGTCGTGTGACCGGTTTCACCGCACCGGTAACACCTCCCGCTCCTGTCCTTCTCGCTAGGGCACATCACCCTCGTGTGGCCCCTCTCGAGGCACCTGTAGCAACGCATGGGCCGTGCCTCGAGGAGGGCCACTCTGGCCATCACCCAGCCAGCCCTAATTCTCCCCTGCTGGGAGATCTCCTTGGCCGCGGTGAGGGGTAGGCGGGCCC
>NW_011959193.1:0-1731 GCF_000949405.1 Vollenhovia emeryi | reverse complement strand
AATATAAAGTATATTTGATACAATAATTTCAATTTTACATGATTAGTCTATCATCATATGCATATTTGTATTGTTACAGTTTAACATATATACCTAGTTGACGATGTATGTACATACAACTGTGCTGTTGCGAGTCGTATCAGTGAGTGAAAAATTACTTTTTATTTGAAATTGACGTTGCGCATACAATTACTTCTCTTTGCATGTATACAAATTCTTAAAAATATACAATGCTAAACTAGAAACTGCGCGCGCGAAACGCGCGTTTTGTTATTTGTAGTAAACTATAAAAGTGATATAAGGAAACAATATACATATTACAAACATAATTGTGTCAATATTTTAAATTAATATTGCTACATTACTAAAGTAATATTGTAAAATAATGTCTCTGCAATATCTATGTACCATTACACTGCAAGATGCAGTGTTGCAATCTCACTGTCCTATCTAAGATCCCAAGACAGGTATAAGGGGATCTTGTGCCACATATAATACAAGGAAAGACATCAAAGACGAAGTGAAGAATGCAAGCCTGGACGAGGTGACAGAGAGGTATGGGCTGAGTCTGGTGATCGTGGCAGCCCAGTCAATTAGGACACGAGCTTTGATGGGCCACGACGTGAGTTCAACGCTGGAGCTGACGATCATGCATTACTGCTTCTTGGAGAGAGTGGGTCGAGCTCGTTACCACGGCGAGGTCACTCAAGGCAAGCTCAGCTTGGCTGCGCTCAAGGAGGACCCGAAAACCCTGTTCTATCATCGAAACTTTCTGCTGCATCACAAGCTTATTACGAAGCAGGGCCATCATCAGAAGAGCGCCGGCCACAGTGGCAGCGGTAGCCTCCTGCATCTGCCCCGCTTCTACGTGGAACGAAAGCCGAAGATGCTCTACCTGGCGGAGCAGGTGCTCGACATTCTACGATCCAAGAAGGACGGCGCGGCCGAGTACGACGAGATTAAGAAGAAGCTCGGAATCGAAAATGCTATCAAGAAGCTGTTTAGATCCGTTCACTTTCAAAAAATCGTAAAGACGGACATCTGCGTGCCGTATAGAACTTTGTATTGAGTTAGTTTGAATTATTATATATCTTTTTAGCTGAGTTGGGACACAAGATGGGTCTCACCAAATTACAATCCAGGTCATTTCTGAGGAATATGGTAAAAGCGCGTATCATCGCAACGTACATGAACGACATAGGCCGGCAGCGGATTACAAAGTACGTCGCGAAGAAATTCGAGAAGAACAGCACAATGAGTAAGCAGTTTAACAAGGAAGTGCACAAGATCAAGGAACTCACCAAGAAACTGACCAGCAAGAATGAAGCGACCTTGCAAACGGAAAACGAACAGCATCCCGCGGTCCCCGAAGACGACCAGACGAATCAACGACAACTCTGTTTTGATCATAACGTTGATAAGATGGAAACTAATACGGTCCTTAATATAGACAAAAGTAAAGAGGAAAATAAATGTGTCGATGCAAATTGTGCTAGAAAGGAAACGGAATTGAAGAATTTGTTTTATGTTGTTAATAGAATTTTGCGTAAATATAAATTGTCCAAATTTCGATCAAAGTACTTACAACGTCGAAATCTTTATTAACGAAGACTAGCAAGCCCGATATCAGCGCCAAGGAGCAGAAAGCGAGGCTCGACGTTTCGCTCACGTCTATGGAGCTAATCGCAGCTGATGCCAGAGCTACGTCGTATCAGTGCCGTTACATATTTT
>NW_011959192.1:0-1731 GCF_000949405.1 Vollenhovia emeryi | reverse complement strand
TGTAACGAGGGCGACCGGGGAGGTGCGGCCGCGTAGAAAAAACCCGAATTCCTCGAGCGAGAGAGAAGGAAATAGAGCCAGCCGGGAAAAATCGATAACGCGCGGTTGCCACGTCGACAGTCAGCCGGCGAGAAAATCGATAACGCGCGGTTGCCGCGTCGACGCGAGCCAGAGAAAATCGATAATGCGCGGTTGCCACGCGTTGACGGCAACCGGCAACGCCGCGCCCGCCCCCGCCGCCTCACCCCGCGCGCCTCCGTCCGGGGGGTATAAAAGCCCCTCCGGAGCAGGCGAGTCAACTCAGTTGACGCTTGGTGCTCCGACCGTCAACTCCTGGGCAGCGGGTACCGCCGCTGCAGGTATAAGCCGGAGCTGAATGGGTGCTCCTGTCTCCGGCTATATACCGAACCGGAGCACACAGTGGAGGCTCCTCTCCGTTGTGGGCCCCGTCCCTCAGTAGCGTACGCCTAACGGGGTGCTCCTCGGCGTACAATTCCTACTGCAAATTCACGCATCACGAGGCGCCGCTCGGGCGTGATCCTGTCCTAACCTGATCCCTTCCTGTTTCCTGACCGGTATAGCATTCAGGGGGGAATATTCAGGTGGGAAATAATATCTTTCCGTTAGCTTTAATAGTAAGCTCCGTAGCATTAATTCCGTTGCTATTTCTCCCCTCGCAGATCAGAGGAGTCCGTGCAGTCATCCTGCCTGACTGTTCCAGTATCACCAGTGTACTCCGTATTTTCCGTACTCCGTAATTAATCCGTATTATATTCTGAATTATCCATACTCCGTTACAATCCGCACCGTACTTATTGTTTCCGCGTGATTCCGTACTTTCTATACTCCGATTTGATTGTACGATTTATTTCCGTGTTCCGATCAAACTCCGTACTATATCCGTTAATTTCCGTATTCTGTTATAAATCCGTAGTGTACTTATTCTATTCCGGATCGATTCCGTATTTTCCGTACCTTGTGATTAATCCGTATTGTATTCACTTATTTTATATACTCCGATCAAGATCCATATCGTAATTATTATTTCCGTATTCCGATTGATTCCGACTAACCAGATCCTGTTTTTCTCTGTATTTAAACACAGGGCGGACTCACTGTAATCTTAATCCTTTTTCTTTCCTTTGTATTTATATTCTAGGGCGGACCTATTATAATCACCACGAAATCCTTTTGTATTCGTTCCTGAATAAACCTAGTTCACGTTATTTCACCTTTAAACACCTGTCCGACTTATTTTCCGATTCCCCCAAGCGATCGCCTGCACTAAGTAATTAAGATCTTGTCCTCCTTTCCTCCCGACGGCCCTGGAGCTGAGCATATTCGGCAAATAGGAGGAACGGAGGATCCGCTTTTTCCCGTTACACAGCACGTCAAAACACCGACCGAACGGCGCTCGCTTTCCCGACCGATAAACTAACACCGCGCGTCTGATTGTTACGCGAAGCCTAAGCGGATTTCGGAATCCCGTCCGACAATCCGGAGTCCAGAACCGGGGAAAGCGAGAGTGCTTCGTTACATTTATTTTATCAAAAGTTAAAACAATAAATAATACGCTAAGTTTGCCTTACATTCTAGGTAATGAAACCTGTTGCCAAAGGTCTAGATATCTTACAAGGAGACAAACATATTTTTATGGGATATTTATTGCCTACGTTAGTATCAATTGAAGAGCATTTAAATAAAAAACTAACTGAGGTACTTTATGTAAAA
>NW_011959191.1:0-1731 GCF_000949405.1 Vollenhovia emeryi | reverse complement strand
TCCGCCGCTGGCCAAGGCCCGGATCAAGTCCTTCATCCTTTGGAGTCGCTGGTTAGTCTCTTCCTGAGCCTGGCCGACGATCTCCTTCATCCTCTTCTCCACCATCTCCCCCGTGATCTCCCCCGCCTTCGGCAGGGGCTTCCCCGCCTGTTTCTGCGGGGCTTGGGGGGATGGTAGAGAGGAATCCTTCGCGGGGGTCTTAGGATTGGTCCTCTTCCTCGAAGAGGACCTCTCCCTCCTCCTCCCACGCGATCTCTCCCTCCCTGATGATGAGGCCTGGGAGGTGTCCGTGTTGTAAAGAAAACACAATTTTGTAACAAGTAATAAAAAAATTTTTTTAGCCATTGTTTTCTTTACACCGGTTGATTTGTCTCATAATTCTGTTAAAAAAAGTATTAAGGTAAGATGATAAAAAAATGAATATTTTACAAGATATTTTGTAATTTATGTCAAAATATTGGAACTTTCAAACTTTAATAACTCAAAAAGTTCTTAATACAAAAATACTTTATTAAAGCGTTTTGGAAAGCTCTCGAGGTCAGCTACAAGAATATGTAATAAAAAATAGGCGATGCCATTTAAAAAAATTGGTGTGACCTTTATGTGACTTTCAAATAATTCTTCAAGGTCAAACCAATGGTACCATCTTATGGCCCCCTTCAAACCAAACAACTTTTGTCTGAAACGTTTTTGTTTGCCGTTCTCGGATTTCGAGATATTTGGCTGATACGGGTGGTCTGTGACACCCTGTATATAAAACTTCTTTTTGTAATTTTACTTTAAGTCAAATATCAATTTGTAGCAAATTGTTTAAAATTCCGTGTGATTTTCAAAGTTTAAATGAATATCGCGATCTTAAAACAACGAACATTTCCATTTTCTCATATTTACACGTAAATAAAAAAAAGGAAAAACGTTTATCAAAAATCGGCCATGACAGATCTCTGAGGAATTTCATAAGCTTTAATTTGAGACCAAAATCATTACAATCGGTTGTATACTTTTGGCTAAAAGTTGTTTTGAACGAAAACGTGCTACTTTGCCCCACTGTGCGTCGGGCCCAGTCCCGTATCCCCTCCCTTCCCTTACCCATATCTCCGCGCCCGCCCTCTCGCCCCGGACCTCTCCCTCCCCGCACCACGGTCAGGGCCGCCACGTAGGATCCCATAGGGTAAGGACCGCCGTATCCCTCTCCCCCGCGGTTAGGACCGTCGTATAGGACCACCGTATCCCCCTCCCCCGCGGTTAGGACCACCGTATCCCCAGGACCGTCCGGTTCCCCCTCCCCCGCGGTTAGGACCATGGTGGAAGGGATAACATGGTGTGCTCAGTTCGGCTAAACCACGCCTACTTTTGCTTTGCGACGGCTATAGATTCCCAGGGCTATCAACCGTGAAAAGTAAAAAAAATTTAGCGTTGGTAAGTTGGGTATGCTGCATCTATCGTCCTTGTTTCACGCATTCGAGCGTCGTAGTTTCTCTTTCTATCTTTGGACCTGTTCTTTATTACTGCACTACTGAACTAGTGCACTAGGCCTTTTGTACACGCGATCAAGGTTATGATCACTCCGTTTTCTATGTAGGCAAGAATTTCGGAAGATTTATTTTACTTATAAGAATTTCGGAAAAATCATTGAGATCAGTGATTGTACGAAATGGTGAATTCGTGCATAGTGAGTGGTTGCAATAGCAATTCAAAGTGTTATAGCGGTGATCGTATTAATTTTTTTCT
>NW_011959190.1:0-1731 GCF_000949405.1 Vollenhovia emeryi | reverse complement strand
GGGATTGCATCATCCCGCGCGTGGCTCGGTTACCGGGCCATTGCATTGTTTAACTCATATTAGATTGTTGTAATTCAACGTCTATTGGTTCGTCGTGGCCGTATCGGCTGCCGTTTATCAAGTGCCGGGTGCCATAATTAGAAGAAGAAGACGGCTGTATGGCGTTTTAACGGAAACGGCGGGCAGTTTTGGCGGGATGAGCGTGCAATAACTAAGGTTAAGGATGAGGAGAATATGTAATAAGTATTTTATTATATTATTATGGATTCTAGTCGAAAAAGAAAGGGAGAAGAAGTAGAAAAAGGAGCTAAAGTTAGAAAATTTAATTTTTCATGGCTAGATGAAAATGTCTTCAAAGGATGGTTAGCTCCACATCCTTCATTAGTAAATAAAGCATTATGTACTGTATGCAATAAAGCCATCACATGTTGCAAAACACATTTAGTTAAACATTCGCAATCAGTCCAACATTTAAAACATATAAAGTAAAAAAATGTAAATATTGAATTAGCAGACACCGAGGATACAGTTGCTCTTTCTCATTCAGATAAAGTTAAACGCGTTGAAATACTATTAGCTGCATTTTTTGCTGAGCATAACATTTCTTTTCATTCCGCGAATCATATAATTCCACTATTGAAAAGAATCTGCAAAGAACCTGAAGTTGTATCAGATATTACATTAGCTCGAGATAAATGCACCCAAGTTGTTACCCAAGTACTCGCGAAGCGCGAAAGTGAAAAAGTTATCATAAATATTCAACAATGTAAATTTTCTATTTTGATAGATGAAAGCACAGACATATCAGATTCCAAACTTATGTGTATATTAGTTCAATATGTTTCTCCTTTAACTAAAAAGGTAACAACACAATTATTAGATTTATTATCTGTAGACGCAACAGACTGTTCCGCGAACAAAATTTTTGAAAGTTTTAAAAATATGCTTGAGAAGAAAAAAATTCCTTTAAAGAATATTGTCGGAATGGCAAGTGATAATGCATCTGTTATGGTTGGATGCAATAATTCTTTTATGTCACGTTTAAAATTAGAAATACCGGGTCTTATTACGTTGAACTGTATTTGCCATTCTTCCGCGCTTATAGCAAGTAAAGCTTGTGAGACACTTCCAGAATCGTGCGAAAATGTAATTCGAGGAGTTGCTACTTATATCTCAGGAAGTGCAAAGAGGTGTGCAATTTTAAGGGAATTTCAGGAATTTTTCAATGTGGAAAAAAATAAGATTTTAAAATTATCAAATACTCGGTGGTTAGTACTACATAAATGCATTGTTAGATTATTGGATAATTGGGAAGTGTTAAAAAGTTATTTTATGTTGGCTGTAGTAGAAGATAAATTAAAATCCGCAGAACTTATTTTAAATCAATTAAATGATAATTGTATAAAAGCATATTTGTTATTTTTAAAATATTCATTAAATTTTTTAAATAATTTTAATGCTTTGTTTCAATCTCGTAAAACTTTAATTCATACTTTATTGTTTGAAAACAGCCAACGATTAATTCGCGATATAGCTAAAAATTTTATAATTTCGAAAGCTTTAGAAAATATTGATTTTGATATAAATAACGAAAGCATTAGGCTAGATATTAATAACATACATGTTGGATTAGAATGCGAACATTTGTTAAAAACATTATCTGTAGAATGCGCACGCGAAATTAAATTAAATTGTTTAAAATTGTTGTGCGTCCCGACGCAGTCGGGGCAT
>NW_011959189.1:0-1731 GCF_000949405.1 Vollenhovia emeryi | reverse complement strand
CTCGGTTCCTTCCCTATCCGCCGCAGGTACTCACCGAAGCACCCGTGCCCGGTGAGCACCTGCGACGTCCTAAATGAGGCCCTTGCCCACGGGCGCTCCAGCCACTCGTCAAGACGCGGGAGGACGGCATCTACGGTGCGCTTGCCCGGAGTCCGTGGCTCCGAGAGTCTCGCTCGCCATTCCTCCCGCGTCTCCTTCTTTGCCCGGGCTCCGAGGAGCCTCCTGGCCTTCGCCGTGACCGGAACACCTTGCCCCCGGAGTTCCCTGGTGCGCCGGTACACTTTTGCGTACTCGGCTGCCACCAGGTCAAGGGGCGGCATCCCGGCCAGCAGCATTCTCAACCACCTCCACCAACCACCAGACAAGGCCCACGAAGAGGAAGACCAGAGTTGAGCGGTAACATCCATAGAGAGCAGACGTATTAACCGCAGAGTTGAGCGGACATTCAAAGTGACCAGACGCTAAGAAGACATCAGCAGCAGCGAACTTAGCTGAGGACTTAGAAGAGGACCATCGACATCTCTCGAGCCCCAGGAAGTCTTAGTGACAAGGATCCCACGTAACAGAGGCGGACCATAACCCTGTTGACGTATACCCAGGAAGACGTTGCTTGCTAGAATTCGGCAAGGACCCTTCAGTTTATTATTGAGAGACGCCACCCTCCTCAAGCTGCACCAACCGCCTTCACTCCGTCGGGCATTAACAGTAAGCCTGTCGTCAATCTGCGAATTAATTTTAAGTAAGTCTAGTATTCAGCTTTTGTATTAAACATTTATAAAAAGAAAAGATTATTAAAATTTTTATATTCCACTATAATTATTGAGAGTTGAATTATCTTGCAATTAATTCTAAAATTCCATTAAGATTATAATCCCTCTTATTAACTATCTATATTAAAGAATTGTTCAAGAAAATAAAAATTTCAAGGTCATCATAAAATATTTCAAGGATATTAGAAGGAATAATTCAGAATTTTAAGGTTGCTTTGAAGAATTATTCGGAATATCATGGTTGTTCAAATACACGAGCTATAAAGATTAATACACAAAGGATATGAATTAATGTTGATATGACATAAGTTCCGAATTACTAATATAATTTAAGAATAAAATCCCATGGAAAACCTATAAGTCCATAACTCCATATAACCCTCGTTCCTTCCGCTTGCGACAGGGCCGAAAGTTTTTTCAGTGAATTAGTAAAATATTAAGAATTAAATCACACGAGCGCGAATAAAGACTAAAGTGAATTATTATATTTGAGAAAGTGTCTCAAAAAGGGAAGCGAGAGAGCCAGAAATCTCGAAATGCGACTATAGTTCCAGGGATTTTCTCTCGCGGACCCAGAGTGGCATTCTCTCAGTTTTTTGGATACGTTAAACCAAGAATTTAAAATCAAATCGTAGCTACAGTTGTGACAAATAGTCGATTTGAGTTTACGGTGGAACCGAAGCGAATTGTTGTAGAAACCCTGATGCGACTATAGTTCCAGGGGTTAATATTCGTGGAGGTGCTCCGAGATTCATTTCAGATTTTTCTGATTAACTGAAAGAGCGTCTAAAAAGACAGCTCGGTAATATTTTTATCCAAAAGAGTTGAAGTGATTGAAAGCGAGATCCTTTTCCTGCTCTACTTAGCTACTGAAAATATATAAAGGAGTGGCTATCCCCGACCATCCCCTTTGTGTACATTTATTTACTAACATTATTCAATAACATCAATGATTTTTATT
>NW_011959188.1:0-1731 GCF_000949405.1 Vollenhovia emeryi | reverse complement strand
TATATGTATAATATACATATATGTGTCCGACACTGAAATAAAAAACGTTCTTACTATTACTACTATCTTTTTGTAATATCTTAACATATTTGTACCGCCGGCATTAGCGTAATCCAATGTGCACCACGAGGAGGTTGCGCGGTCGGATTTTACACATCACGTGTCTTTTGCAGACATAATGTCTCTTATAGACATGATGTCTCTTACGGACATGATGTCCTTTACGAACATGAGGTCCCTTACGAACATGAAGTCTTTTTCGGACTAAGTTTTGTCCATACTCGTTTTCGAGCATGATGTCTCGTTATAGACATGATGTCTCTTACGAACATGATGTCTCCTTATAGACATGATGTCTCTTACAAACATTATCGTATATCATTAGATGAAGAAGCAATATTATCATTATCATCATCATCATCATCCACAGAATGTAATGTAAGACTACTTTTTGACTTAGTAGGAAATTTAGAATATAATTTATCTGCTGACATGAGAGATAAATCATTAACATCAATCTCGAGGTTCTCATAACGTTCTTGCCTTGTTCTGAAAGCAGATTTAATGACGCAAACAGCATTTACAGAAGCATTACTGACAGCTTAGAGTATCGATTACTTTCAAGGAGGTGCTTAGCAACACAAAAGATTCATAAATTAATCCGCTAGGAGATAATTTTTAAAAGTAACTCGCATTTAAAAATCGTTAAAGAATAGGATATAAGGAGGCCTATCAACGGCAGAATAAAATAAAATTTTTTTCATTTTTATGTTTATTTATTATTCATGTAATACTTGTTAATGTTAATTTTCCCTCTGGCGTAGCCGCGGCCTCGCTGGTAATACCAGCGGGCCCGCGCTCGTCCGCGTCCGCTACCTCTTTGACGAACTAGAAAAGAAAGAAATAACATATCAATACGTAGAAAAATATTTTAAAAATGTGTATTAATAGGTCTGTTCTTTATTACTGCACTACTGAACTAGTGCAATAAGTTAAAATGAAACAAATAGATTACCTCTCATTCCAACTCATTGCACCAGTGTGCACTAGTGCAGGAGTGCAGCAATAAAAAACAGACCCATAATTTGGTAAGGTACTAATAAATTAGTGTCATTCAAAATGAACTTAAAATCTTACCACGCTCATTCTGGTGCTGCTGCTGCTGCGGCTGCTGCTGCTGTGGCTGCTGCTGCTGCGGCGGCGGCTGGTCCTGCTGCTGCTGCGGCGGCTGGTGTTGCTGCTGCTGCTGCAGTTGCAATAGTTGCTGTCGCAGCTGTTGCACTTCGTCCTGTTGCTGTTGCAACAGGACTTTTATTTCATCCGATTCTTCTATTTCTGAAAAAGAAATTAAAATGTTAATTATCGATAATAGTAATAACTGCGTTTGACATTGCAATTCTGAGGCTTCGGACAGTTATCTTACGTTCGAGTGAGCGAGAGAGGATATTGAGATAAAAAGAGAGTACTCTGATATTTCAGATGTATAACCCAGTGAGAAATGATTCGTCGATCGACGTCGAAACGACGTCGAATCGACGTCAATTCGACGGCGTCGATGTCGATTCGACGTCGTTTCGACGTCGATCGACGAATCATTTCTCACTGGGAAGGGCAACGTCTCATGGAGCGGAATACGCGGAAGCGGAATCAGCGGATTGCTAATCACAAGACCGTTTCGACAAAATTTTTGAAAGGGATCTATCAGAATGATCTTGCGATTAGCGATCCGCT
>NW_011959187.1:0-1731 GCF_000949405.1 Vollenhovia emeryi | reverse complement strand
ACCCTGTATATGTGTGTGTGTGTGTTCGTTATAATCAATATTTAAAAATATTTCAAGAAACAAATTCTATTTTGATAAAATATATTGAATACCTAAACATACCTGGAGATTGTATTCTTACATATGTGTGCAATCAATGGCACCAATTACTTTAGGAAATGCAGCAATTTTAAAAAAATCTCTTTGAGCTTGTAAAATATCTTCTTGTGTTTGTGGTAATTTTACGTAAATATGTGCCAAGGAAGCTATAGCTTCAAATACTCTAACAACTATTCTTGAAACTGTAGATTTGTCCATTCCACCATAGTCACCCATTGTGATCAAAAATCCATTAGTTGCGTAGAAACGTAAAGTAATAAGCAACTGTTGCATTGGTGTAACCAAATTATTTCTAAAAGATTGCAAAATTACTTTTTATTATAATTATAGTAACATATTATAATACACAAATACATATTGTTGTTAACAGACTGTAAAACTGTTACACATTTTACCTTGTAATGCGTGGAACGTGAAAAACATTTCTAACCTATTCATCTCGAACTAATAAGAGTATAACATTTACCTGTTATGTGTATACTTTAGATGATCTTCAATTTGTTCTAATATATTTATAACAGACTGTTTCTCTAACCGAAACATTCTGAAAAAATTTAATTCGTCATATTTTTCAAAATAATTAGCACGTACACGAACATTTCGTGGTATTCCATAAACAATTAAATTGAATGCGTCTAATTCATCATCTTCCAATACATCAAAATCTAAATCCATTTTTTCTACTTCAATAATTAATGCGCGAACCCTAGCTAATACTCCCGGCTTACTCCACGTATTGTAGACCACGTATAATACGCGATAGTGACATAGGACCAATCCGACCAATAAAATGCGATTTATGTTCCTTAAAATCTCTTAAGCGGTACTGAAACCATCGCTTAAAATAAGTGTAAGTTAAGCCATATTAAGTGTCGCTTACACTTTGGTGCAACAAACTTAAAATTTTAAGTCTCACTTAAGGCCGAAATAACGTTGGTGCAACCGGGCCTTAGTCCCAGTCTACAATAGATGATTTAAGCCCTAAGCTTTAAGAAATTGGCCAATCACGGTCAAGTATGAGTCGAATGCGCGACTGTGATTAGTCAATTTCTTAAGGCTTAGGGCTTAAATCTCTATTGTAGACTGGGACTTACCCCTGGTCCACAATCTTGCTTTAAGTAAGTTGTAAGCCTTAAGCCGTAAGAAATTAACCAATCGCAGGTGAGAGTGAGGGGAATAAATGCCTGCGATTGGTTAATTTCTTACGGCTTAAGGCTTACAACTTACTTAAGGGGGGACCCCACCCCTGACACAACGAAATCAGTCTTAACTTTGTGAATTTTTTGTGGGAAAATTAATAACTTTATTGAAAAACTAATTTATAGGTATTATTGTACGTCTTTTATAGTATACTAGAACAATACAAAGCGCGCGCTTCGCGCGCGCCATTGCTCATTTTATATAAAATATATAATAAAATAATAAAAAATAAATAATTAATAATTAATAAATAAAAATAAATTATGTAATTATACATAAAAATATATATATTATGCTGAAAAAGTAATAATTACTTTATAAATTAAATATAATAATTACCATTTAACTATAAATAAAACATTCATATTTGCAATATTATCTGTATACAATATACTACACATAGACACATACACACTCTCTCTCTCTCTCTTT
>NW_011959186.1:0-1730 GCF_000949405.1 Vollenhovia emeryi | reverse complement strand
AAAACCTTTTTATGACTACTTTTTATATTATACATTTTTATAATAATAAGCAGTTATGCAGTCAAGAAATGTATCACATTTTCTAAATATTAAGAAAAAAAATTTTTTTTAAGAAGTCAATATAAAGTCATTTTTAAGTCATCTGAAATTAAGATTTTTAATCATGACCAAAAAATGACGTAAATTTGGTCAATTTGATGTCAAATTGACATTATTTTGACTTTTCTGTTCTCCTTGGGTTGTTTTCGTGAAAAAAATTTTTTTCCAGTTTTCTTTGAAAACATGTTTAGAATGTTCAAAAATCACATTCAGAAAAATGTCTGTATGTATGTATGTATGTGTGTATGTATGTATGTCTGTATGTATCCTTATAAGGTAACTCTAAATAACTTTTTAAATATGTAAGATGGAAAAAATGTTAAACATGAAAGTTGTACGGTTTTAAGTAATGCATTACATAGTAATATAAATATGACCTTGAACAGCTTCCTCAAGGACACGTAAAGATCACCTTGAAATTTTTAAATGGAAACTCGTTTTTTAAATGCATATTCTTATAACTTACCTCAAAAGCTTTCCAAAACACTTTAATAAAGTATATTTTCGTTAGGTACTTTCGGAGTTATGTGCTTTTGAATTGTTTTTGAGAAATGTCTGTGGTTGCTGTAACTATCGCAAATTATCTTTAATAATGATTTCCAAAAATTACAAATGTCTATAACTCAAGAACTAATTAATCATAATTTAGTGAATCATATATGAAATTTTGATAGAAAAAAATTAAGAACAATATAATATACATAATTAGAAAAAAGTAAAGTAAAGTAAAGTGTGCAAATTAGAAATTTGCACATGGCTTCCTCATGGAGGAAGCTTTATGAGCGAAATCTAATTTTTTTAGATGTTTCTTGAAAGTGTGCAAATTTGTAATTTGCACATTGCTTCTTCAGCATTGAAGCGTGCAAATTGGAAATTTGCACATTTCTTCCTCATAATTAAAGTAGGCAAATTAGAAATTTGCACATTGCTTCCATTGTTATGGCTTCCTCATAGAGGAAGCTTTAAGAGAGAAATCTAACTTTACTACGATGTTTCTTGAAAGTATTCAAATTATTTCAATAATGTGTGTGCGCACGTACGCACGCACGCACGCACATATTGTTGAAAAAGGAATGTTAATTCTCTTATATTCTCTGAAAAAATGTATTAATTAGTGTTTTTTAAACATAATATATCATTAAAAAACAAATTATGGTATATCTCTCTCTCTCTCTCTCTCTCAACGCCACTTTCTCTAATTATCGGTGGATTGGTCGTGGCAGTGCCATTAATTGGTCTCTAGACCTAAGTCCGTTGGATTTTTGTTTGTAGGGTTGGATGAAGAGTGAAGTCTACAGAAGAAAAGTGAATACACGAGACGAACTGCTCAAATAATGAATACTAGTGCCCGCATAAAGGAACGTCACGATGTACTCATTGTCAGACGAGCAACACGCCATGTTCGCACAAGAGTTGAAAAATGCATTAATGTTAACGGTGGAATTTTTAAAAATTTATTATAATTTGTAAAAAATCACTTGAACAATAAATATTAGAAATAGTACGTAGTATTTCTTTATTGTCAGTACTTTTGTAATGGTACATTCAAGTAGCTCTATCTCGGAAACAGTGGGGAATAGGACATATATTCATATGAACATTTTTGCTCAAAATGACCAATACTATCACCT
>NW_011959185.1:0-1730 GCF_000949405.1 Vollenhovia emeryi | reverse complement strand
GCAGGAAGGAATGGTGACAGAAGAGAGGGAGGAGATTATAAGGACAGAAACGGAAGGAGGGGAAGAGGAAGGAGAAGAAATTGAAGAAGAGGAAATTGTACAAGCAATTAAACGAATGAAGAAGAGGAAGGCTGCAGGGATTGACGGTATACCCATGGAGGCTTGGATATACGGAGGAATCACGGTAAGGAAAGGCCTAGTAGATATAATAAAACAGGCGTGGAAAGAAGGTGTGATTCCTAAAGACTGGGAAACAAGTGTAACAATCCCGATCTTCAAAAAAGGCGACCAGGAGAGGGCCGAAAACTACAGGGGCATATCCCTGTTGTGTACGGCTTACAAGGTGTATGCGGAGGTGCTAAGGAGAAGGTTGGAGAAGGAAGTGGAAACAGAGGAGATATTACCGGAGAGCCAGGCGGGATTCCGAAGAGGGAGAGGAACGGCGGATAATATATTCGTCCTTTCTCACCTAATACAAAGAGAAAGGAAGAAAGAGGATAGGAAGATATATGCAATATTCGTGGATTTGAAGGCGGCATTTGATAAGGTGGATAGAGGAAAATTATGGGAAGTGATGGAAGACAAAGGAATAAATAAGAACTTGATGGGAAGAATAAGAAGAATTTATAAAGTAACAAGAAATATAGTAAGGACCGAAGAGGATTACACGGAGGAATTTTTAACGAGGAAAGGAGTAAGGCAGGGGTGTGTGCTGAGTCCACTCCTGTTCAATATATATATAGCAGACTTAGATAGGAAAATGAGGGAAAGAAATATAGGAGGTCTGAAGTTAGGAAAAGAGAGGGTTTGGTCTCTGGCGTTTGCAGATGACATGGTGATATTAGCAAAGAATAGGGTAGCAGCGGTAGATATGATGAAGACACTAGAGATATTTCTGAGGGAGCGTAGATTAACTTTGAATACGGAAAAAACAAAAGTAATGGTGTTTAGTAAAGGAGGGAAAGAGAAAAAAGAAAAATGGAACTGGTTAGGGAAAGATTTAGAAGAGGTGCAGGTTTTCAGTTATCTTGGCTTTACATTTAATAGAAAAGGAAATTATAAGGATTACTTAAAGGTCCTAGAGGCGAAAGGGAGAAGGGCAGCAAATAGAGTTTGGGGGTTAGGTGAAAGGATATGTAAGGACGATTTCGAAAGAAGAGGAATGTTATTTAACTATTTGGTGAGGAGTGTTATGTCGTACGGTGTAGAGCTCTGGGGATGGGCGGAGAGGAAAACTCTAGAGAAAATAATGTTGGACTATGTAAGATGGGTATTTAAGCTTGATTTTTGTACGCCAAGGTATCTGATAACGAGAGAACTAGAATTGGATAAATTAAAAATTAAATGGGGGATAAATGCGAGGAGATATGAGGAAAAAATATGTGACGGGGGTGGCCGGGAGGGTGCGGCCGGAAGTGGCCGCATTCCTCGCATTCCGGTGTGACGTGGAAGGTGCGGCCGGAAGTGGCCGCATTCCTCGCATTCCGCGCATACCGGGGTCGCGATCACCATGACAACACGGAGGTGGCAACGCCGCGCCTACCCCCGCCACCTCCACCCGCGCGCCCAGGCTCCAGGGGTATAAAAGCCCCTCCGGAGCGAGCGCGATTGTCCCAGTCTTACCTCGGAGCACCGAGCGACGACACCCGGCAGCGGGTACCTTCGCTGCGGTATACGCCGGTATAACGGGTCCTGCCGTCCGGCGCTATACCATTCCGGGGTACACGACA
>NW_011959184.1:0-1730 GCF_000949405.1 Vollenhovia emeryi | reverse complement strand
TCATCCCTTGAGAATCGTCTGCGTAATCCCTTCAGACATTGATGAGCGACGTTGTAAGAATCACCCAAAAGATCGTCTGGTGAATTGAGTGGAATCCTGTCGATGTACCTCTCTGAAGAATCACGAGAGTGTGTAGTATTGAAGTGCTTCTCGCACCTCTGCTCGTCAGGAGTGAGCTGAGTGACCTCGTGAGTAGGCACCTCCTCTTGATTCCAAAATTTCGTCAATAACTCAATAAGAGCATCCTCGTTGAATTGAGTAGCAGCATGCTGCGTTGACGTGCGTGTTGCTTCCCTATTGACTGGTCCAAGAACGAGCCATCTAAAAATGGAGAGTTGCGCTATCGGTATGAGTGGAGAATGCCGAATGATATTGGGCTTGATGATTTGCCCGTATGCATCTGCACCGATGAGGATGTCAACTGGCCGCGGGATGAGAAAGTCTGGATCGGCTAGTGCCAAGGTCCTGAGATGCGGCCATTCTTCCGGTTCCGCCTCGAAAGATGGTAAGATTGATGTAACTGTCCGGAGGACATGAACTTGAATTGTGGCAGTTGAGTTGGAAGGTGTCGAGCGTAGCGTGAGTGGCACGACTCCTCGTGTCCGAGTACACTGCTTGCCTGCAATTCCAGTGACGACAATACTTGAGTAGTGACGAGGGATGTTGAGCTGCCGGATGAGATTCTCCGTGACGAAGGTGAGCTCGGATCCTGTGTCAATGAGCAGACGCGCTGAGTGATGCGTTGACGATGAGTTGACCAATGCCAAGGCTGTGGCGAACAGAGTCGAGCAGGATGAGCGGACGTGTGAGCTGGTCTCGACGATTGCGCCGTCTCTTCAGTTCGAGGGCGTGACCAACGAACCACAGGTTGATTGAGCGGACGAAGCTGTCAGTGAGTGGCGGAGTACGCCGATGATGCGTTGCGCTTGCGTGTGGCACAGCGTTTCCTCCTGATGAGCGTTCCCCGAGAAATGCTCGTGATGAGTGAGCGCAGAGGGCCATGAGACCTCGAAGTAGGTGTGTTCCTTGAGAACCGCCTTGTGCGTCTCCTCAATTTGAAGCCAAAGCTGATTTACCTCTTCAATAGAAATCTCTGCAAGGGACTCCGGGAGAATTTCTGCGATGGCCTTGAGAGTAGAGATCCGACCCAGCTGCGTCTGCACCTTCAGGGCGAGTTCCGTGGAGAGCCGAACCGGAGACGCCGTCCTCGAGGATAAGCGATCTCCCGGCCGCAGTTCCAGTTGCTGAGTCACCGGGCGGTCCGCCTTGCCCGTTTTATGATCGTCCGACATGGTGAGATGACACGTGAGAGAGCCGTGGTATCACACAATCGATGAGTGTCACCGTGTATATGAGCGCCGAGCGGAGGTAATGAAGTCTCTCCACGTTTGTGAGCTGCTCGTTCGAGATGATCAGACTTGAGAAGAGATCTCGAAAGGCAGGTCATGCGGCATACTCCCCGGTGAACTTGGGGAGTGAGATGTCCGGCAAGCGTGAGTGTGTCTGTCGGGTCTCGCCGGCCGATGAGAGTTACGTGAGAGGATCGTGAGATCACGTGATCAATGAATGGGACCATATACGTGAGCGTCGCCGATCACGCGGAAGGGCCGTGAGATTACTTGGTCGCTGCGTAGGACCGTATCTGTGCGCGCCGACGATCACGTGATCGCTGCGTGGTTGAGCTAATCCGTCCGAGAGCCTCGCCGCATCCGGCTCGAAGGACCAAAAAA
>NW_011959183.1:0-1730 GCF_000949405.1 Vollenhovia emeryi | reverse complement strand
ACTGTGATAATTACTGTAATATTACGTGCTATGTGGATAGTATACATTTTACTGATAAAATGTATGGTAAAATTTAAAAAAAACTCACAAAGTTCTTCAAAATGCCACGTTGTCCGACGATCTTTAAAATGAACTTTAATAGAAAATGTTCTTCGTGTATAGATGTATTGCGAAACCTAAACATTTATTACAAACAAACAATCCGGAAGTTATTACACAAATTGTTACTTTTGCAGTAACATAATAAAGAAGTGCACGTGTATAATTGTAGTTTATTATAGTTTATTATTGTAACATACACAAAATTTACATACACCAAAATTTTCAATAATTGGAGCACTATTGCAACAGCATATTTCTGAGACTAAATTAAGTAAAAAAAGTCCCTCCGACAAACAGTTATCGAGACATCGTAAGCTGAATATTGAAAAAGTTATAAATTTTCTCTCGAATATCTCAAAAGTATTGGGCAAATAAAAAGATGTTTCAGGCAAAAGTTGTTCATATTAATCAGTAGAATAAGATGGTATGATAAACGATAAACAATAGGGAGTTCTATTTAAAAAATTGAAGGTGACCTTCACGTGACCTTCGAACAACTATTCAAGGTTAAATTAATGGCACCATCTTATGTCTCCCTCGAAACCATACAACTTTTTCTGAAACATGTTCTAGCAAAACTCTTCCTTATCGAGATATTCGACCGTGTCCAGATTTTTTTAACACCCAGTATAATTCTTATTGTTAGTTTATATTCGTCAAATCGTTGAGTTATTGTCTGCAAATTTGAAAAATTATTAAGGTGACTGGCATTACAATTGGACTGTGAACTAAGGTTCTTGCAAAAAGTAAATACAAAGAAGGAATTAGATTTTTGATATGAAACGAGGAAAGTCAACCCGCAGAGTGGAATAACTAGTTAGAATGCCATATTCAAAAACGCGCGATAACAAATGACCACGAAGTATATCGATAAGAAGTGGACTGCAAACCTGAAGTTCTTGTGACGCAAGAAGGTAAAAAATATGAGGAGGTAATTACATGTTTGATATGACACCAGCAAAAGCGACTCGCAAAGTAGAGTAATTAGTTAAAACGTAATATTCAAGGACGCACAATAACAAATGATCAACGTACATTGATAAGAAATTAACTGCGGACCTGAAGTTATTGCGACGCGAAGGGTAAAACATATAAGGAAGGAAGTAGATGTTTGGTATGAAACAAGGAAAAGCTGTTCGTATAATTAGTTGAAACGCAATCCCAAGGAGAACAGAAAAGTCAAAATAATGTCAATTTGACATCTAATTGACCAAATTTACGTAATTTTTTGGTCATGATTAAAAATCTTAATTTCAGATGACTTAAAAATGACTTTATATTGACTTCTTAAAAAAAATTTTTTTCTTAATATTTAGAAAATGTGATACGTTTCTTGACTCTATAACTGCTTATTATTATAAAAATGTATAATATAAAAAGTAGTCATAAAAAGGCCTTGATTTGACTAACAATAATCCCAACCCAGAAAGAACATAAAACTCATAATGACGTCATTATGACTATCACAATTTTATTTATCACATAAAAGTTATCTGGACATATCTAGAAAACTTTTAAATGTTGAATTAAATCATGATAATGTCATAATAACGTCTTTATGAATTTTATGTTCTACCTGGAATAGAGACATGTAGATAGTAATATATAAACGTTATATTTGACTGCTT
>NW_011959182.1:0-1730 GCF_000949405.1 Vollenhovia emeryi | reverse complement strand
TTGTTCTCCGTCTCTTTTGTCTTCTGCGCCCCCGTCCCTCTGGCCCTCTTAGTGGCCTTCTTCGACAGCGGGGGGCAAGCCGCTCCTCCCGCCTTGTGGCGCGCCGGGAGGCCTCTCGCGCTGCAGACCGGGCAGTTGAGTTCGCCCGCGCAGGTCTGCGCCCTGTGCCCCTCCTTGCCACACCTATAGCAAAGGGTGCTACGGTCAGTGGGACTGCGACACTGCTCTCGAACGTGCCCCCTCTCCAAGCACCGGAAGCACACCAGGGGGCGGGCCTCGAGCATCTCTACTCGTACCGACGCCCATCCCACCCTGATGCGCCTCTCCGACGCTACCTTCGCCGCCGCCGCAACCGGGCACTGGGCCCAAACCGTCGCCAGACCATTAGGAGCCTTCCTGCGTTGGCCCAATCTGACCTCCCCTTGCTGACATCCTCCCACCTGGGCTATGGCCTGGCAGACTTCCTCCTTGGTGATGGACTCGTCCAGGTCCTTGACTCGGATCTCCGCCATCTTTACTGGGCGAGAGACCCGAACGCCCTCCCTGCCCTCCACCGCCTCGCGAATCCCCTTCGCCAGGGCGTCGGCTTTTGCTGCGCTCTCCGGCCCCGATATTTCAAATACCAGGGCCCCCGTGAGCGCCCTCCTCTGCTTCATCGGCCCTATCCCCAGAGCCTCGAGGTCCACCTTCGACCGGATGTCCCGCATTCCCTGTGCGCTTTCGCCCACAGGGAATGCAACCGTAACGGCCTCCGATCGCGGGGTCCTCCTCTTCCTCCGGGGCAGTTCCTGCGGCTTTGCCCCTTGGGTTGCTGGCTTGGCCGCTGCCTTGGTCTCCGCCCGCTGGGGTCTTGGCTCCACTTTGCCGCCCCCTGTTGAGGGTGGCTGGCGCGCCTTCCCTCCATTGGCCGCTCTGGTGTCAGCTGGCCTCCTTTTTACTGCGTCCGCATACGACGCCTTTCTCTCCCCTTTGCCCATTGCCACAGCCTCGGGCTTCTTGGGCCTCACTGCCGGCTCTTTACTGTTGGCCCTCGGCTTCTTCTTCCCCTTCCTCCTTGCCACCTCCACCCATGGGGTGTTCGGGGGATTGGGGGCCTGTTCAGCGGGCGCCTTCGAGTCCCGAATAATTTGCGCCGCCGTCTCCTTGGCCTTCACCCTCAGCCTGTCTCTGACCTTTTCCACCTTTGTGATAACAGGCAGTCTCCTCTCACTATTCTCTCCCCCCGACTTGGCCTCTCTCGGGATTCGTGTTAGGGCGCCCTGGCACCTGGCAATCAGGTTCTCCAGGTTGCTCCTAACGGCTTGCGGATCTCCATTAATTACCTCCTTAATGGAGACCCCCTCCATCACCTTGATTACGCCCTCCATGGCTGCTTCAAGTGACGGTTCCTCTAGGGCCCTCCTTACCCCTCTAACCGTCGGGCGGTAAACCGGTTCCTCGCTCTCCTGTGTTTTCGCCTGTGCCCTGGTTCGCGTGGATTTCGCGATCATCGCCGGCTTTGCAGGGGGAGGGGTTTGGGTTCGGGCTTGGGGGAGGTGATGGTTAGGCACCTCCTCCAACATTGCCTCATTCTCCTCCATCCTCTCCGCCCTTGTTCTGGCCTCCCTTTCTTCTTGGAGAAGCGCCGTCAGCTTCCCCACCTGTTCCTCGAGGCACTTGACTCTCACCCTGAGCCTCGCCGATTCCTCCTGTAGCGTCGTACTGTTCAAGCCCGCCGACTTCAGAGCTAC
>NW_011959181.1:0-1729 GCF_000949405.1 Vollenhovia emeryi | reverse complement strand
TATATGTGGGTAGAAAAATGTATGCGTGGAGACAGTATGTTCCGCCCCCCCCTTCGGGGGGGCTCCACTTCGTTAAAAATAACCCTACCCACCCTATGTCAGAGGTGTGGAGTGGATCTCGCTTCACGTGGAAAGTTGCAAACCCATGTGGAACAGTACAATAGTGGAAGTACATGCGTGGAGACAGTATGTTCCGCCCCCCCTTCGGGGGGGCTCCACTTCGTTAAAATATAACCATACCCAAACCATGTCTGAGGTGTAGAGTGGATCTCACTTGCTCGGTCAGTCTGCGCCGCGAGAAGAATTAAGCGTGCGCGCGCGCGCGTGTGTGTGTGTGTGTGTGTTCAACCCGTACCGATTGGTGCGGGAGGGGGCAGGTGTGACCTTGTAAATGAAAACGGTAGTTTGTTTATGATTTTAAAGGTAGCTACACAGGTATTTTAATAAAAATTACTAAGAAAGAGTATTAAAATTTTTAGTTTTCAATTTGTTATATCTCCTAAACCAATGCTGTCCCCCACTTGATTCTTGCGGGGAATTACTCAGAAAACTCTCCCCTACAACATATCTAAGTGGCGAGGAAATCGGTGAGGTGTGACCTATTCTGCATATTTACCAAAAATTTTTTCGTGTATAAACGTGAATAAATATACAGAATTACAATATACAGGGTGTCCCAGGAGGAAAGGTCAATATTCTGGCAGGTGATAGTATCGGTCATTTTAAGCAAAAATGTTCATATGAATACATGTCCCATTCCCCACTGTTTCCGAGCTAGAGCTACTTGAATGTCTCGTGTATTTACTTTTTTTTCTGTACACTTCACCCTTCATCCAACCTCATAAACGTCTGCGGGAATTTACTCTTATACGTCTGTTGACTGTTGCGCTGATAACATTGTAGAAACGTTCAAAATGCCTCGCATATTCACAAATGTCGAATATGCATCTATACTGTGTGTTTACGGTTTCTGTGATGGCGGTGCTACTGCTGCTGTCGAAGAATACCGTCGACGCTTTCGTCGCTCATCAGTAAAAAATGTATCACTTGAACAATAAATATTAGAAGTAGTACGTACTATTTCTATCTTGTTGGTAATTTCGCAACTGTACATTCTTAAGTAGCTCTATCTCGGAAACACCTAGTGAGAAGTCGATTCGACGTCGTCACGATGTCGATCGACGAATCATTTCTCACTGGGCAATCGGATATATGTTCATATAAACATTTTTGCTTAAAATGGCCGATACTATCACCTTCCAGAATATTGACCTTTTCTCCTGGAGCACCTTATATAAAAATATTTCATTAAATATGTAAAAATGAATAGGACATAAAATGTATATTTTAAAGAGATCTACAACTTTTATTTAAAACATTTTTCAAAATTTTTGATATTTGGTGGGATAAATGTTAAAAACCATAATTTTTATGGGTTTTTCATGGTTTTTATGGGTTTCTTGTTCCGACCGCCATGTTTAAGTTACATATTCATGTTCAGAACACAAAAATACATAGGAATTGAGTGTTGTTATTCCTTATTTCATATAGGTGGGTTTTCCGAAGGTTTACCCATATTTTTTTCATTGTATACTTATACATAATTTTATACAATTCTACACAATTCTGTATAATTTTATAGATTTATACATGCTTTTATATGAAAACTTTTTTAATGTGAAAAATGACTTATTTATAATTATGTATAATTATGTATAATTGTACAAAG
>NW_011959180.1:0-1736 GCF_000949405.1 Vollenhovia emeryi | reverse complement strand
GACTTTCAGTAGGCGCGTAAGAATTATAAGTTCCGAAACGTAAAAATTCCGAGTTTAAACGCGATATCCTATGCCCACGTATTTATTCTGACGACGCCTTGTAGTTTTTAAGTCGATAGAGTGTCATTCGTGACGACGATGCAGCGCGACTTTAAGTTGGCGCAAAATTACACGTCCCGAAATGTAAAAATTTACAATTCTAGAAACGATAAAAGGCGCGCTTCGTGCGCGCAGTTTGTGGTCAAGCATTGTATATTTTTAAGAATTTGTACACACGCGAAGAAATAATTGTATGCGCAACGTCAATTTAAAATAAAAGTAATTTGTCACTTACTGATACGGTTCGCAACAGCAAAGTTGTACATCGCTAACTATACATGTTAAACTGTAACAATACAAAAATGTTTACGATTATTATAGACTAATTATGTAAAATCCATATCATTGTATTAAATATTCTTTATGTTTAATATTTCTGAAAATGGGTACTTATTAAAATAATTATATAAATAGAATACTGAAAGTCTCCCTTTTAAAAATGAACTCACAAAATTTTATACGTATGGTTTTGTCTCTAACACTTATTCGAATGCTCGTTGGGATCATTTGAATAAATAAAATAAAAGCACAGAAGATATGATTCATTTTGCACAAGTAACAAATAACAAAAGTGTAAGACACTTACCTTACGATTTCTCTGCTGTTGCCCGATGCCGCCTAGGCCTCTGCTCCTCCTCTCAGATTTTCTTGTTGCAGTTACTCTCACAACACTCGCGAAAATCGATCGTGCGAAATTTCGGACACACCTGTACGCGATGTAATATACCGTGAAATGCAGTAAGCGACGTTCTTTACTTCCTGCCCGTTCGAGTTGCGAAGAACGACAGAGCGAATTACAGCGCGAACGCCGAAGTCGCACAAATATCTCTCTCTTCCGGAAAATGGAACAGATTACACGAAATCGATAGATAGTTAAAAGCGCGGTGCGTAAACGAGATGTAACCGCAACAACATACCACGGTTTACTTTCATATTTTAGATGAGTTAGTCTCGTAAAATGTCCATGTACTCGTTAATAAAGAGCCGTCGCTTCAACGCGCAATTCGTTTCTCATTACAAGTTGTAGAAACTTAATAATTAATCTAGTAGCGTAACTTGTCACTGATAAAGGAGTCCAAATCAATAGCGTTTTATCCTTACATTCTTCACGATCGAGCTTGGAAACCGACAACGCAAAAACAATATCACGCACGGAGCGACTCGCGCCACTGCTTGCCGGCTCGACGTTCGGCGAGTGACTGCGCAGCGACCGACCTTGGTGTAAACAATGGTCCGCGCGATGCCGTACGTTGCCGCGCCGAGTGAAAAACAACAAAAAAACGTTCGTTTTTGTGTTGAGAATTCGTTGGCCCATCTACGTAATGGAAAATTCCGTACTTATCACTCGCTCGCCGAACGTCGAGCCGGCAGCAGCGAGAGTTGTTCCGTGCGTGATATTATTTTTACGTTACCGGTTTCCAAGACTCGATCGCGAAGAATGTAGGGATAAAACTCTATTGATGTGTACACCTTTATCAGTGACAAGTAACGTTACTCGATTAATTATTAAGATTCTAAAACTTGTAATGAGAATCGAATTGCATGTTGAAGCGACGGCTCTTTATCAACGTGTATATAGATATTTCACGAGACCAACTCATCTAAAACATGAATGTAAACCGTGGTACTTTGTCGCA
>NW_011959179.1:0-1729 GCF_000949405.1 Vollenhovia emeryi | reverse complement strand
TTCTCCGACATTCAGCATTTTTTAGAATCCCATAATAGTGGACTTCCACACCACCATAGAGGTTCCACTTTCTGGCGCGTTAGGTTTTTTTAACGTAGACCTTCGCCTAGAGCCATATTATACTACTATTTGTATTTTTAAAATTTTATTTACCAAAGTCTTTACGTATCTTATTCTGTTCAATGTTATTCATACTCCTAATGCTCCTGCCTTTTTTCTGTTAATGTTAGATTTTCATAATTGTGTTTGTCGTAGTATAAACTATCATATATATGCAGCTTAATTCCGTCAAAATAAATGCAGTGCCAATGATTTCCTGTATGTTGACCTCCAATTATCTGAACATCGCACGTAAAGATCGGATTAACCCATTGTAATCGAGTAATAAAAAGTACGTCTACTCGATTATATGAAGTGTTATCTTCTATTATTTTCATAATTTCATTTAATGATCTATCATCTAACCATGAATTTTTACCCAATACGTTTTCCTCTATAGTTTGTGGGGCTGAGTAAATTTGTTTTCTATAAATTTTCTTAGGTGCGAACTTTATTTGATTATTTTTGGTTTGATTATCTTTAGAAATTTCTTCTCTTTCGATGTTGAATTTACTTTCGTTAACTATTTCACATTCCTTATTTTCGATAATATATGTCTCATTATTCTGTCTAATCATTATGTTATTCAATTTATCCTTTTTCTCCAACGAATTAGAAATTTCGTTTTTTAGTTTTACCAATTCTTTTTTCCCCGAATTTTGAACTTTGAAATCCTCATTTAGGCCAATAAAAATTGGTTTATGATCAGAAAAAAATGTTTCGTAAACTCCTGCATTAAAATTTGAAATTACATCTGATATGAATATTACATCTATTTGCGTATTGAAATTTGTAGTTGATACCTCATTGCTAATTGCAGATTTAAAGTGCAATTGTTTAAAATATTTTTCTAAAAATCCATCTTTATGATAGGAATCATAATTAAAGTCACCTATTACAATCTTTTCGTTTTTACGTGAATTTTTTAAAATATTATTCATTTCCCACGTAAACAATGTTCTAGGTAATGAAGGAGATTTATAACCAGTAATGATCTCAATTTCATTAATAATTAAACGTATTAAATCAATATGTTGATGTTCGGACAAAGGCAACGCAACAGTGGTGATGGACAAAAGAGACTACCACAACAAAGTCAACACCTTGCTGTCCGACGCCCAAGTCTACAAAAAACTAAAACGCGATCCAACCACTAGCGTAGAGAAGAAAACCTCCTCCCTGATCAAAAAGGCGAACCTCCCTCCGCTAACCACAAAATACCTGACCCCCAGCGACAGCTCAGCACCCAGACTATACGGCCTTCCGAAGATCCACAAAGAATCAGTCCCCCTACGGCCTATCGTCAGCAACATCGGGGGCCCCACCTATCAACTAGCCCGCTACCTCACCAAACCCCTCCAAAAACTTACCGGCCTCAACGACTCCCACATCAGGAACTCAATGGACGTTGTGAACAGAATAAACAAGATCAAAACCAAGCCCAACGACATCCTGGTGAGCTTCGACGTGGTTTCCCTGTTCACCAACGTCCCAGTCCAAGACACGCTGGACATCATCAGAACATCCAAAGAGATTCCATCCACCCTGTTCCCATTAATAGAACACTGCCTTAACTCCACCTATTTCCAGTTCGAAGGAGAATTCTACGAACAAACCACGGGAGCAGCAA
>NW_011959178.1:0-1729 GCF_000949405.1 Vollenhovia emeryi | reverse complement strand
GGAAGGTTTAGGAGGGAAATTTTATTTTTTTCAATTATTCTTGAAAGTGTGCAAATTAGAAATTTGCACATTGCTTCCTCATAGAGGAACGTTTAGGAGTGTGGCGGCCGTAGGCACCCCTACGGAACGGCAACACGGACACCACAATACAACTCGCGACCGCGCGCGCGACGCGCGCGAAAACATTCAATCCGAGGGAGACACCCCCGGAGCAAAACTCCACGAGACACCGCTAGAAGCCGCATGAAAACAATAACATTCTCGGAATTGAAAAACGGTGAACTACAGTATAAAAGGGAGCGGAGATAAGCCAACTCTGCGAATCGACTCCAAAGATAATTCCTAGTGACGTATCGAGGACTCATGCGCACCAGCAAGCCGCGAGCAGTTGTTACGCCGAGGAGACAACCCCGAGCGGAACCAGCAGCCGGAGTGCCTTCCTGCGACGAGACCAACACCGAGGATTTACCGGGAGCAGTCAGCGAGATCGTACCATTCGACGAGGGACCAAAGCAGACGGCGGATCCTACAGAGAGCGGAGCTGCGGCAGAGCCTACAGAGAGCGGAGCGGCGACTCCCGATCCAGTGCCAGCAGAGACAACGACTCGACGAGGCCGACCACACCTACGCTGCATCGAGTACCGGCCGTGGCAGCTACATAAGATCGAGCTCTCTCCACCTCGCTTAACGCGACCACCGCGGATCTTCATAAGCCCGTGGGATCTACGCGTGCGGCGCTTCACCAGCCCACGTTACATACAAGCGCGCCTGTTCTCTCCGGTCTCGCCGTTGCCACCGTCGCCGCGATCTCCACCACGCACGAGAAGGTGTCAGACGACGCAGACCGCAGCCGCGGAAGTACACTCGCAAGGCACGCAAACCAGAGGCTACGAGCGAATCTGAATCCGAGCCAGAACCGGAGTGCCCATACGGTCCTATTAGGGTGACCATTACGGCCCCTCACATATCTTACCGAGAGCGTAATCTAAATTACCGCGCTTCTCGGTAGATATATTTTTGCAACGCGCCGCAAGGCGCATAAACTCGATCTAAAACAAACGCTGTATATAGTTGTACATATCTGTAAATATATCTCTATTCACATATTTCACTCTCGTATATACACGGACCTCACTACTGCGATCCTCCACCAGCGAGCGAACAATTCCTTCAGCGCAAACGACAACGGGCGAACGAGCCCCCATAAGGAGCGAAATCTAATTTTGCACGATGTTTCTTGAAAGTGTGCAAATTAGAAATTTGCACCTTGCTTCCTCATCTTTGAAGCGTGCAAATTGGAAATTTGCAAAATTTCTTCCTCATCATTAAAGTAGGCAAATTAGATATTTGCACACTGCTTCAATTGTTATGGCATCTTCAAAGATGAAGCATTATGAGAGAAATCTAACTTTACTACGAAGTTTCTTGAAAGTATTCAAATTATTCGTATTTTGCTCTTAAAGCTTCCTGTATGAGGAAGCCATAACAATGGAAGCAATGTGGAAATTTGTAATTAGAAAAAATTAAATTAAAGTAAAGTGTGCAAATTAGAAATTGGCACATGGCTTCCTGATAGAGGAAGCTTTAAGAGCAAAATATGAATAATTTGAATACTTTCAAGAAACTTCGTAGTAAAGTTAGATTTCTCTCATAATGCTTCATCTTTGAGGATGCCATAACAATTGAAGCAATGTGCAAATATCTAATTTGCCTACTTTAATGATGAGGA
>NW_011959177.1:0-1729 GCF_000949405.1 Vollenhovia emeryi | reverse complement strand
TTTTAATTTCCTACTCAACAAGATAAATGTAATATTACACCCATGTTATATTACATTTACATTGTCAAGTAGGAAATTATAATATTGATATTATGTAACTATTGCTTGGTGTTTACTGGGATAGAGGATTAATATTATTTTATAGTGAAAGTAGATGTTAACAAAAAACGAGATGAACATAATAAATGTCATGAGGATTCAGATGCGCTGTTAAAGATACGAGGTCACCGACCTCTGCAAGCAAATACTTCTTAGTATGATAAAAATATATAATGTTTTGAGAAAATTTGACAACTCTTTGAGACTTGACGATATCACATCTTTTTAAATATGTTTTTAAAGGTGCATATATAACCTAGTATATCGATAATGCATTAAGTAATATTTTTTTTATGAAAAAAGTCATATGAATTTATAAAAATTAAAGGGGCCCTTTGAAAGCACGCACACTAACCGCTCCTTCGTGCAGGAGCCGCCTTAATCGCGTGTCTTTATCGAGAGTTTCGTATTTCTGTTATCTTTGCAATCGTATCAGATCGCATTTGCGATTTGTATTATATATAATACATTTAGCGGTGACATAAGTATTTCTCGAACCGGGAAAACTGCGAACTCTGGCGTTATTGATCGTCAAGAACCAATCGATCGCCGGCCGTCGAAGCCAACCGCGACGGAAGATGCCGATATGACTTCAAAGTAAACGTAGCAGGCGCGATAGGCGGGAGTGGCTCTTTACAAAGGGTGCGCGAGAGCTTTTTTTAGCGGATCATCCAGTTCCAATCGGTCGTCAAGGTAATCTGCTCGAGTCTTGGGGGCGCGAGCGGCACTGCTACCACTTTGGGAAACAAAATGTGCATCCACGGCCGTAGCTTACGCTGATTCGCCCGATCCGAGGCGTCGACAAAGACGCTCGCCTCGGCTGCAAAACATCAATCATCCGCCCTGTCATTGAAAATTGAATTCCAGACTTTCGGTAATTCGCCAAATTGGTCTTGCCTACTCGGATAAAATTTCACGCGCGCGGAGATATTACTCGGCGTCAATTCTCGTAAAGTTTCGATCGCAATATTATTGATCGATAATACATTACAATGCATTACATTCCACGCAACAAGGAAAGCCGCATCTAATTTTTTCTTGAAATGTCTGTAGCGACGAATCCAAGGTTTCCTCGCTAGAACACCATCGAGGATGTTTGATACGGCGCCAATGATTACAGAACATTTAAGCCTATCACACAATGCCAGGCAACAGGCAACAGGAACAGGGAATAGAATTTCTGACGCGTTGGATTGGTTGGTAGAAAATTTCTGACGAGTCCAACGCGTCAAAAATTCTATTCTCTATTCCTATTGCCTGTTGCCTGGCATTGTGTGATAGGCTTTATACGCATCGCTGCCAAACCGATGCGGAGACATCGTGAAGACTCGGACCTAAACTCACGACAGGGAACCGGGATCCGCTTCGTTCTCATTGGCTGAGGGATCAACCGCAACCGGTAACCGGCAACGGCACGTGTGATACGGGCTTTAAGAGGATGCTAAAGTCGTCTGTTTTACCGACACATTCGAATATAGTTTTTGCGCTGCTGAATCTTTTTATTAGTTTTTATGCCTAAAATAATACCAGGATAAGTTGCGGACCGCATAGCAGAACGTTTTTATACTTGAAACACTCGGGTCAGAAGTCTAATGAGAAAGATATTGATATTTGAAATTTTCGATTTTTT
>NW_011959176.1:0-1729 GCF_000949405.1 Vollenhovia emeryi | reverse complement strand
TCGTGTTCTGAGCTCGGATACTGTATTCTCGTCTTATAAACGTGTGTACTAGCGTTAGTTTAACACTCTCCGACTGTAGAGTGACGATTGCACAGCTTTCAAGAAAGGCGAATGCTTACTTCGCCATTTCGCTAGATATTCGTGTTCTGAGCGCGGATACTGTATTCTCGTCGTTTACACGTGTGTTCTACCGTCACTTTAACTGTCTCCGACGGTAGAGTGACGATTGCACAGCTTTCACGATAGGCGAATGCTTACTTCGCCATTTCGCTAGATATTCGTGTTCTGAGCTCAGATACTGTATTCTCGTCGTATAAACGTGTGTACTAGCGTTAGTTTAACTGTCTCCGACGGTAGTGTAACGTCCCGTGAAAATTTTCGAGTTTCCAATTATAACAATTACTTTAAGTATAATATTTTCAATTATTATCTCATGTGTGCGAATATATACTATCACTTAATTATTAAGACACTACCATTATATATCCTTATATCGTTTCACCGACATTCGTCGAAGTAATTTTTCTTTCATAATTATAATATTTTGCTTTTATACTCCATATACCATTATTCAAGCATATTCCATTAACTCATACCGACACATTCCGCTATTTTTATTATTAAAATACTATATTACGTATCATTATAAGATACTGTTTATGCGATATTCTTCATTTATATTAATTATAAGTTGCTTAATTACATTATTACGCGATACCATCTATAGTACATTAAGTTTTTATGGAATTACGCCTGATATTAATACTCTATAAGGAAGCTTCTCACACCATTCATATATTACACATAACAATATTACCCTATAATATTATATTTTTATATTAACAATTGCTTCAACCACGTAACACGCTTTGTTCAACTAATTATCTGTTATATAACAATTATTGTAAGAACTTATATATCTTAAAATTATTAGCAGATTGTACCTACGACAAAATTTTAGTTATCATCTAGGGAACCATAAGATTTAGAGCCACAGTTATACAACAAAAATTATAGCACTCGTTAAGATAGAGAGAAGTTATTATATCAAATTTTTAAATTATTATACAAAAATCAAAATGTTAGTTAATATCTGGAAAGCGATGAGACTTAGAGCTATAGTTATAAGGACCAAAATTGTAGCGCTCGTGAAGCCCGAAAGAAGTTGTTATATCAAAATTTTAAAATTATGTAAACTATAGAAAAAGGGTTATATCTCGAGAAGTATGAGACTTGGATAAAATTCGAAAGGCCTTAATTTTACAATTAGCTTAACTAACAAATACAAGAAGGAAATTATTTCTTTATCTTCTTCGGATCTCGAATTAACAAATAAAATTTTGAAAATTTAAAATTAAAAATTATAATAGTCTTTAATAGGCCCTAATAACATATGTTGCGTGGTAAACATCTTAGAAATATTAACCGTTACAAAATTACAACCAATTGTTTATAGGATGTAGAATTCAATGTAAATAAGGTACTAAAAAAGATCCGAAGCCTCTACGCCTCATAGTTCTCGAAATAATGAAATTCAAAGATCCACAGCCGCAACGCGAGTGCGAGAGAGAGGATATGAGAGAGAGAGAGAGAAAGAGCTATAAACTTCAATAATTTTTATCTAGGAAACGGCACGATGTAGAACAATAGTCACAAATCCGAAGTTGTAGCGCTTGTTAAGACGAATATCAAAATTTCGAAATTATGTAGCTTACGAAGAAATAATTTA
>NW_011959175.1:0-1729 GCF_000949405.1 Vollenhovia emeryi | reverse complement strand
TATATTATTAGGCTACCTCCCGGGCCTAAGTATGATTTGTTATATTTATGTCATATTCTACAAAATAAACTCACAAGAAAATCTATTTGTTGTTTATACGACAATGTTAAAGATATTCTCATTACGTAAGACCCGCGTTTTTGTTTTTGTTTGAGCATACAACGACCACTCGCAAATTAACCATGTTATCTGAGCTCCAGCAACTTTGATAAGTTTAAAAAATACTCTCATAAAATTGTTCAAAGTGCCATGTAGTCCCACGCTTATATAATTTTCAGGGTAAATTTTAAAAGAAAATTCCCCTCCGTAACCAGTGAAATCGCGTAATACTTTTTTACGATCATATTGCGTGCGGTGCAACGTGTTGCCAGGGTTTTAGAATGCGTCAAGTATTTCCTGGACATTGCAGTTCCGCAATCGCACTGTACAGAATGTCTCAGGTCTAATCTTTTATCCTGACCGAGTATCTAATCTTTTATCCTGATCTTCGATTATTTATTTTGACATCGATGTTTCTTACATAAGTATCTTCAGAGTTGATCCTGAAATATCGTAAGGTCAGATTGATATCTTCCCAAGTCAACCGAAGAACTTCAAAAGCTTAATAACGGCAGCCAAGGTTCGTAACTGAAAAAAGTCTATTTTTCAGTTTTTGATTCGGTTTCGGAAAGACTGTATTGACTCAAGACGAAAAGAATCCGCAAACAAACAAAAAATGATTCGGGAAAAGAAAGCGAGATTCCAGGGAATATTTCTTTCGGTGTACAATTTTACGCGCGTCACGTTGCGTAAAATTGTACTAAATCGTCGTAGGCGCGTGGTGCGCCGAGAACGCGCACGACGCGC
This sequence comes from Vollenhovia emeryi, assembly GCF_000949405.1. NCBI lineage: Eukaryota > Metazoa > Arthropoda > Insecta > Hymenoptera > Formicidae > Vollenhovia > Vollenhovia emeryi. The sequence goes on along the minus strand of NW_011959175.1, from coordinate 883 downwards.
TCCCGTAACGGCGCCAGGCGATCGCCGCCGATCCCACGCTCCTTGCATAACGTGACTGACCTACCGTACGGTCGGTAGTGCAACACGTACCGTCTAATATCTGGCCGGGGCTTAGGCCGAGCCAAAAGGAAATTCGCGCTGGCGCGCGCGCGGAAGTGAAAAAGGAGCGATTGGTGCACGGCGGCCACTTGACCTGCCGCCAAGGTGGCGTTGTTATTTTCATCAGCCACGAATACAGTTAGCACGCGTCCTAACGGCGCTTCCTGCCGAGTAATTCGGTGTTCGTTTAACCCTCGTGAACTTTTACGCCCCTGCGCTTAGCATCGCTCATACGTGCTATACTAGGGATCAAGTTCAATGTATGTTTAAAAGTTCGAGTCAAATCCAACAGCCAAGTTTCAGCCTCCGTGAAGTTGGCACCTCATCTTTTTAAAAAGTGAGGTTTTTCTTACAGTTCTGATGTACCTCTAAGGTCCGGTTTTTCATTTTCTGGTTAACTGCTAACCAGAAGTTAGTCGACTCTCCATCTTTTTCTACGTTATTGTCTGAGAAGAGACAGAGAGTCGACTAACCTCTGGTTAAAAATTGACCAGAAAAAGAAAAGCCAGGCCTAAGAGTTCCAGAGTTCCTTAATAAAATTAAAAATAGTTTTACTTTTCGGGATTCGTGTAATATTCATAAGAAATAATATTTGATACGTCATACTTGCGAAGTAAGTGAATCCCGACTAGTTTCGAATTCTAAAATTCTAACGTTTACAGCGTGCACTCATTTTAGAATTCGAAACTAGCCGGGATTCGCTCACTGCGCAAGCATTGAACTCTCCGATCCATTTTATTTTATATTAATTCTGTAAAACTTTACTTATACAATGAGCGCTATA
>NW_011959174.1:0-1728 GCF_000949405.1 Vollenhovia emeryi | reverse complement strand
CATGCCGATGGTCCTGTGCTTGCATGCGTTGTACTCTGCAATGAGTCGTGGTAATAAATCTAACCACTTGTAACTTCCATTGAGTGTAAACATCTTCCACATGGTGTTCTTCAATGTGCGATTGAACCGCTCGATGACCGACGCTTTCAATACGGAATACGTGGAATAGAGATTGATGTTGCGTTTCTTCAAAAGTCGTTGCACGTCGCCGTTGTAAAATTCTTTCTCCATATCGGTTTGCAGGTTTTTCGGGCATCTATCGCTCTCTCGAATTACCTCACTGATAGCATTAGCCGTCTCGCTTCCACCTTTAGTCTTAAGCGGCATAGCCCAAGCATGCTTGCTCAGCACATCGATGACAGTAAGCATGTAGTGGTAGCCTCTGTTGAAACGTGAGTATGCACGCATATCAACGAGGTCGGCTTGCCACAGATCATCGTATCCTCGAACTATGACGCGTCTTTGTGGAAAATTCCTTCTCGCCGGAGCATGCAGTTCCTCGACGAGCCGTCGCTTCTCGGAACCATTACGTTCATCGGATTTTGATGGTCTCATGTCTCGACAGTGTGTAATCGTTGACGTAATGATATGCGCAAAGAGGATACCATGCGATATATGTTTTCTAACAGCTCCGAATACAGACCGGTTTCCGAAATACAGATCTGTTTACAGACCTGTTTCCGATTTACAGACCTGTTTCCAAATTACAGACCTGTTTCCGAAATACTGACCTGTTTCTGAAATACAGACCTCCCAGCAAACACAGAATATTACAGCTATATAACTCAGGAGTAACATGTAATATAACAAATGTTACATTGTCAGAATAATACAGCAATATAACTGTGGAGTAACATGTAATATAACAAATGTTACACTTATATTACATTACAGTTTCATAACTTAATTTTATGTATGCAATATATCTGAGTTATGAAACTATTACATTACTCCGTTATTTATATGTTACAATAGACGAAGTAATATAATTGTAATATCGCATGTTATATAACAATGTTATGTTTATATTACATTGACATTATGTAATTTAAACGTGACCCCCACCGGATCGCAACAGGCGAGCGTGACGATCGGCGGAGGGGCACGGGGAGAATACTTCGGCTTGAGCACCCGAACGAAAGTGACGCACTCGTCCGTTTGTGAATAACACGAGTTTATTTGGCAGAGTAACCCAGGTAGCAATAGTGCCCTGCTTTTACTAGCTTTTGATGTTTTGAGCCCGCGCGAAGCCGGGTCTATAAGTTATCGCTTTAAGGTTGCCTTTACTGTTGTCTTATTATTTTAGGTTATATTGAAACATTTGCTGTACATTATTATATGTGCTCTGGAACTGTTGAGTTATTTCGAGACACTTCTGGCAGAGGACGAGGAATGTCGGCAGTGCTTTCGACAATTTCGCAGCTTGTGCACGACCTTTTAGTGTCGATGGAGGGTATTGTCGGCGACAGTGCCAAAAGTATACAAAGTATTGTCGACCGCGATACGAACGTTGCGCGGAAGTACGGATACCCGGGAGCAGACCTCCCAGATGAAAGCCGCTACAGTCACCGTGGCCGATGGTGGGGGGCCGCCGAGCGCCTCGGCTGTCTTCGGAGAGCGGAGTGCGACGGAGCTGTGTTCTGTCTCACTCTCTCGCACGCTGTCAGAAACGCACAGCGTGCGAGAGAGTGAGACAGAGCATGGCTCTGTCGCACTCTGCTCTCCGAG
>NW_011959173.1:0-1728 GCF_000949405.1 Vollenhovia emeryi | reverse complement strand
ACACGAGTTTCTCAGGTGCGGTATGTCGTTTCTCAGAAGCGACGTGCACCGTATCTAATTGCAGATGCACCGTCGTTAGTATCGGAAACGCAGGACGAGATGCTTCTTCCTCTCTCCCTTTCCTCTCGTTCACGCTCGGATTTCGCGCGCCAATTAGCGAGATAGAATTTCGCGAGCGTGGGCGCGGGACATGCACATTCGCAATTCAGATATTCGGCTTGCCGTATCGCGCACGGCCAGGACGTCCTGCAGTTATAAGCGGTTTTCCTGAATGGAGGCGGCGGGTAGGGCGAAGAGAAATCTCGGTTGTGGGCGAGAAATTTCGACGTGACTCGTTTGTTTCGACGGAATCCGGGGCCGGTAATCGCGAGACCACGTGTCGAAACCTAACTTAACTCTAGCCTGGCGTGTCTCGTATAAGATCGAACGTTTTATAAGTTACACGGAACAGAATTAACATAACCAATGTTAATATTTTTATGGTTGCTAATGTCGTTAATATCGAACAGTTGAAGCCTCTTTTCCGCGATGTCGATTGGTTTTCTCGAAGCGCGGTGTGCTTCACTTCTCTTTTAGATTCATAGTGAATGAAGATTTGCAATTTAGAAATATACATTTGTATGCATCAACTATTGAAGTAAAATCTCTAATCTTAAGTCAACGGCACTGTTTTCCCTACTGGATTGCTTACGAGAGCCAATCAGGATTTAACTTTAAGCCACCTGATCTAAAACTCTGCATCCTTATTGGTTTTCGTAAGTGATCCAGTAGGAAAAATCGTATCGTGTGCCGTTGGCTTTAGTAATTAGAATTTAAGTAACAACGATTTTTGTTTCGAAACATTTTCTCGATTGAACAGAATTAATCGTTAATTTAATCAATACCAATAAGTCCGCGGAATAATACGCAAAACGTAGCAACAGTCACGGAACAAAGTAATGTACAATAAAATATTAAGTACGGAATTTTCCATTGCGTAGGCAGGCCAACGAATTCTCAACGTTTTTTTGTTGTTTTTCACTCGGCGCGGTATCGTACGACGATTAAGCGGGCCAACGAATTCTCAACGTTTTTTTGTTGTTTTTCACTCGGCGCGGTGACGTACAATGTTTTTGCGTGCCATCGTGTACCTGAAGGTCGCCCGCGCTATCATTCGCTCGCCGAACGTCGAGCCGGCAGGCAGTGGCGAGAGTCGCTCCGTGCGTGGTATTACTTTTGCGTTATCGGTTTCCAAGACTCGATCGCGATGAATGCAGGGATAAAACACTATTGATTTGCACACCTTTATCAGTAACAAGTAACGTTCCTTGATTAATCATTAAGTTTTTACAACTTGCAAAGAGAAACGAATTGTATATTGAGGCGACGGTTCTTTATCAACGTGTACCTAGATATTTCACGAGATTAACTCATCTAAAATATGAATGTAAACCGTGGTACTTTGTTGCGGTTACATCTCGTTTACGCACCGCGCTTTTAATTATCTGTCGATTTCGTGTAATCTGTTCCATTTTCGGGAAAAAAGAGAAATTTGTACGACTTCGCTCTGTCGTTCTTCGCAACTCGAACGGGCGGGAAGTAAAGAAAGTCGCTTATTGCACGTCGTTACATTAGTTCTTTGCCGCAGATTATGCTTTCGATGCTCGCGTTGCGTTTTATATCGCCGATTCGAAATGATTTATCCATTGTCCTATTCTTCCGAATCAAAAATGCAAGTTGTTAGTTTAA
>NW_011959172.1:0-1727 GCF_000949405.1 Vollenhovia emeryi | reverse complement strand
AAAATAATTAAAATAACAGAAAAAATTCGATGTTTCTTGAAAGTGTGCAAATTAGAAATTTGCACATTGCTTCTTCAGCATTGAAGCGTGCAATTGGAAATTTGCACATATCTTCCTCATCATTAAAGTAGGCAAATTAGAAATTTGCACATTGCTTCCATTGTTATGGCTTCCTCATAGAGGAAGCTTTAAGAGAGAAATCTAACTTTACTACGATGTTTCTTGAAAGTATTCAAATTAGAAATTTGCATATTCTTATTTTGCTCTTAATGCTTCCTCCATGAGGAAGCCATGTGCAAATTTCTAATTTACACACTTTACTTTACTTTACTTTTTTTCTAATTAGAAATTTGCACATTGCTTCCATTGTTATGGCTTCCTCGTAGAGGAAGCTTTAAGAGCGAAATAAGAATATGCAAATTTCTAATTTGAATACTTTCAAGAAACATCGTAGTAAAGTTAGATTTCTCTCTTAAAGCTTCCTCTATGAGGAAGCCATAACAATGGAAGCAATGTGCAAATTTCTAATTTGCCTACTTTAATGATGAGGAAGAAATGTGGAAATTTCCAATTTGCACGCTTCAATGATGAGGAAGCAATGTGCAAATTTCTAATTTGCACACTTTCAAGAAACATCGACAAAAATTAGATTTCGCTCATAAAGCTTCCTCCATGAGGAAGCCATGTGCAAATTTCTAATTTGCATACTTTACTTTACTTTACTTTTTTTCTAATTATATATTATATTGTTCTTCAGTTTTTTCTATCAAAATTTCATATATGATTCATTAAAATATGATTAATTAGTTCTTGAGTTATAGACATTTGAAAGTTTTGGAAATCATTATTAAAGATAATTTGCGATAATTAGTTACAGCAACCACATACATTTCTCAAAAACAATTCAATATGTAATGCATTTGTTGTAATATTGCTTAAGTTACATTGCGCCATCTGAGATTCCCTAGACATAAGTTTGATTGAGTTTATGTAGTTTCCTGGCTTGTTTATTTTTTTTTTCCATGTCTAGGTTTGACACACTGTGTGTGCTCACTCTCTCTTTGCCAGTTGCTTTTCCGTTTCCGTTTCACTGTGCTGTTGTTCGCATTTCCATGCGCTTACACGCTGTAACACTCACGTTTTCTTTTATACATTCTGAATGTTACAATTCTGTGGTTAATACCGTTCCTGTACTACCTGAGTTGCTCATTAAAGCACATATATATTGCTGTAAGTAAATATGCGAGTTTATTTGGTTGCTGCCCGGATAAAATAACAACAGCATTACTTGAAACCGTACAACTTTCATGTTTAACATTTTTTCCATCTTACATATTTAAAAATTTATTTAGAGTTACCTTATAAGGATACATACAGACATACATACATACACACATACACACATATAAAAGAACATATTAATTTTAAAAAAACTAAATAAAGCCCGAAAGAAGGCTGCAGTGCGCCATATAAAACTCAGCATCTGTGCGCTGAGAGTAGGCTGCTGTGCCCCAACAGTGGGCCTAATAACTGTTAGCTAAGAGGAGACGTAACCGCGACAAAGTACCGCGGTTTACATTCATATTTTAGATGAGTCTTTTGAAATTGTAACTTTCAAAAGCACATAACTCCGCAAGTACCTAACGAAAATATAATGTATTATATTGTTTTGGAAAGCTCTTGAGATAAGCTATAAGAATATGCTTTAAAAAAACGGATTTTCTTTT
>NW_011959171.1:0-1727 GCF_000949405.1 Vollenhovia emeryi | reverse complement strand
CAGAATTCGCTATAAGAAATAAATGTCCGCGGTTAGGATCCATAATTTTACCGCGCTAATAGTAACTGCACTGCAAAAATTGACCGTGTAATAAACTTTGCACTCCTTCAGTTTATTTTGCGTATCCGAATACAAAGTCAGTGCTACACTAGGTTAGTGTAACACTCATCGAACATGATATAAGGTTTGTACTGTAATAGTGCAATATAACCGAATACGACGAGTGCAATGCACTGAAACAGAAGGCATCGATCGAATACGTTGCACTGGGAAAGTTTGCACTCAGTGTACACTAGTGTACATTAGTGCAAGCGACCGAATTCGCTATTATTTTCTTCATAACTTTTTAACAAACAATGAGCGACGGGAATGGGCAATGACCTTGACCTCCTTGGGGGTCAAGGTCAACATCAAGGTCAAACGGAAGTTGATTGGCGGGTGCTAAGTAAAGGGAAATATTTACCCAAGTTGATTGGCTACGCAATTCTCAAAACTAGAACTTGGACCAAGTACTAGCGTCATGGACACAGGCCTTAATTCGCCTGAATAGATACAGAGTTTCTAAATTTCTAAACAGTTGCTATTCTTTTCATCGGTGTTTTATTATTAACTGCATTATTTTTTCCAATAAAATCTTTAGTTTGATTTTTAAGAAATATAACATTTTTAATCAAAAACTAATACTAAAGCAACTAGTTTGTATAAATATCCGTTGTTATATTTGGCGCAATTTGTTGATATCATTACTTTTGTAGAGAAGATAGTTTTGTAGAGAAGATATTTTTGTAGAGAATATACTTTTGCAAAAAAGATAGAGTAACAAAATATATTCGGTTGACTAGGAGCTTATACTTGGTGCTTTTTTTTACCCTTTTTTTAAAAAGGTAAGTTTTTTACGTGATAGCACACCTTTTGTAGTGTGTAATATCTCATACTGTACTCTTTACTTGGCACAAAACTCGACATTTTTAGAATAAATATTACCACAGCCCCGGTGGTCGAGCAGGCTAAGACGCCAGTCACAGATTGAGAGGTCCCAGGTTCGAATCCTGGCTGGGATAATATATTTCGCAATAAGAATTTTAATTCAATAGGGAAAAGGGTAAATTTATGATGCTAAGTATAGCATTAAAATTAAATTAAAATATTTTGAATAAATCGCTCTGCGATTTTTAGAACACGTGAATTCACTGACGATAATGATCCCACCTAGGCAAAATATATGTCCGATAGTAACGGCGCGCAGTACAGGATAATACTAATACTTTGCGCGAGACGCTACCATAGACTTGTTAGTATTAATATATAGACTGCGCGTTCCCTACTTTACTCGCGCGAAAACATGTGCCAACTTTGGAATGAGATAGCTGGTGTTTGCTCGTATCTTTGTCGTAGTGAAGTAGTGGGGGTAAACAAAAGAGTAGAGGAACGATAGATAGACAGAGAAAGAGCTACGGGGTAAAGCACATGTTGTCTCTTTCTCAGGTGTGCAAACGTCTGCAGGCATAATGCGCAGTCTATACAGGGTGAGTCTTTCCATATCCGACAAAATTTTTGAGAAGGTAGAACGGATCGAGATGAACGGAAAAGTCCTGTACCATTTTGCAATTTTCGTAATAGTTAACGAGTAATTAATTATTAAAAATCGTTGTCTTAGGCCGGCCTACCGCCCAATTCGAGCGCGTGGCAAGATGTGACCGCCTGACGATCGATATTGCTATGCGCAC
>NW_011959170.1:0-1727 GCF_000949405.1 Vollenhovia emeryi | reverse complement strand
CCGGAAGGCAGTCCGGCATATAGCCTAGTAAATAGGCACAAGTCCGTAAAGTCAATCGCGACCGGTAAACCCGATTCAAAAGAACAACGGGACATGGCGCACGCGGTAGGAACGGATCCGAACGCAGTCGGTCAAAAAATAGACGAAGCGTTAGGGTTAGTAGCCGGGACTAACAGAGACAGTACACCGTTTAAAAGCGGGGTAGTATTGCCCACCGCGCAAAACGACGACATACGAGCTACAGTGTCCGAATTAGTAAGCGTAATGCGCGACATGCGGATAGAAATAAGTAAGATCCAAGATCGCGAACGAATACGCGACCCGGGACGGACAGTAGTAAAAAAACACCAGCAGACGTGACGATGACATACTATCGCCGAGCCAATTGACACCGCCTGCACAATATTCCGGTCAGCCGGGAGAACGAAACACGAACGGAAGATACATGTCTTTAAAAGAAGCACGAAACTCGATTCCCCCGTTCGATGGAACCTCAAGCAAACTACAGGAATTTTTACGTGTCATAACTTACGCAGTGAAAAGTATCGATCCACTCGACGAAGGAGCACTATTGGAAGGCGTATTATACACTAAATTAAAAGGCAGAGCCTTGACAGACTTTCGCACTAGAGAGATTAGAGATTTTAAACAACTAAAAGAAGAATTAGTCGTGTGCTACCAAAGTAAGAAGAGCACTACGCACTTGCAACTTGAATTCAATACGCTGAAGCAAAGGAGCGGAGAAAGCGCTCAAGAATTCGGCCTGAGAACCGAAAAACTAGCCAACGAGCTATTCGAATCCATGGTAGAAGAAAGCAATCACCCGCCAGGAGTTAAGCAAGGCATTCTAGAATCGATAAAGCAACAAGCTTTACAAAATTTTCAGCTGGGACTGAAAGACGAGATCAAACTACTCGTTAGATCCCGAAATTATAAGACTATGCAGGACGCCATAGCTGGCGCAAGTGCCGAAGAAAAATTTAATAATCCAAAGGAAACGGCACGATATAGAAACGGCTATGCAAACTCGCAGCCGAAGGAAAATAAAGCAAAAATAACGTGTCACAAATGTGGAAAACCCGGACACTACAGCAGAGATTGCCGAAGCAGTCGATATACAAATCGTTTTCAGCTGCCGAAACCCGAGACGACACCCAGAATAAATGCGGTGGAGAAGCACTGCAGACATTGCAAACGATCGGGACACGTCCAAGAGGAATGCTGGCAGTTGCACGGGAAACCGAGAAATAATAGCGCAAGATACGCTAAAAACAATTATTCGCACGGAAAAGTGAAAAGGAGCAATGATGAGCGTAACTACAAAGAAAAGAACGCCAACTCAGCGGCAAGCAGTAACGACGATGAGAAGGACGAAAAGAAGAAGCGTCGCGCGCTAGAGTATCAGGTTGCACACGTGAAAGATACACCGAGACGTAACACGGGTTTAGATCTGATTAACCTGCCCATTCAGGAAACGAAGCGAGGAAAAGCGAGCATGCTATTTGACACAGGTGCCGCAATATCACTAATTAAAGTGAATCATTTAAAAGGCGAAACGCTTATCGAAGAAAACGAAATAACGCTAACAGGCATAACAGGTCACAAGGTAAAGACCTTAGGAAAAATCAACGCGACAATAAAGCTGAAAGAAGCACGAATAAACACGCCATGTATGTCGTGAAGGATGACTTCCCAATGGAATATGATGGAATCATCGGAGTCGACTT
>NW_011959169.1:0-1727 GCF_000949405.1 Vollenhovia emeryi | reverse complement strand
GCGCGCGCGTCACAGCAAGCCTCCACGGAAACGCTTCTTTTTCACTACATCCCCGCGATATATGTGTATTGCGATACTTGGCTTGAAATGGCAACGATTAACTTTTCTGTAAAGCAGAATATTCTTGAATACGTGAATATTGTAAAACTTGGTACATTTCGTGTTATAAAGACTCGAAACCCATCTAGAATCACAGTTTGCTCCTACAGTTTCCGTATTTCTGTAAAGCAGATTATTCTTGTGTGCGTGAATATTCTAAACTTGAGATTTCATGTTATAAACCCTCGAAACCCATGTAGAGTCACAGTTTGCTCAAACAGTTTGCATATTTCTGTAAAGCAGAATATTCTTGTGTGCGTCAATATTCTAAACTTGAGATTTCATGCTGTAAACACTCGAAACCCATGTACCCACACAGCAAAAGTTGATCCCAAGTATGTCCACCGGATATATCTAAAGGGATTTTCTAACATCCCGGGTATATCCGTGAAAATCGGTAGAACATACTAAGGATACTGAGGACGTCCCTATGTCCGCTTATAAGATCTCTATACGCGATCCAAACCCGGACATCTTAAGGACATCCTAAAGACGTAATTACATACAATAAAATCGATCCCAACAATATCCACTCGACATCCAATCATCCAAAGAAAAGTATTCTATTTTTTAATGGTTCCCTCTTGATTTTAGAGGATTTCCCTATGAAATACGGTCTCAAGAAGATACTCTAAAATGTAGAGGAATACCCTATTACACTGAGGCATGAAATTTTAACTCGTAATCCTCTTAATGCTAAAGGAATCTTCTTCTTGTAATATGCAAATATTCTTATTTTTAGTATTTATATATTTCTTTTAAAACGAATATCCTCTTATATGCTAGAGGAATCTTTTTGTGGCGGTTGCAACGTGCGATCCGGCACAAATTGGCAATCCGGCACTACGCGACACGCGCGCGGGCGCCAGCTTTTGAGTATTCACCAACCGCCGCTAGGCCGAGTATGGTGAGGGCAAAAAACTCGGAAGCAAAATTCACTCTCGCGGGCCTCCTTTTATACCCTACGAGACTGAATTTTGCTTCCGAGTTTTTGGCCGCCACCATGCGCGGCCTAGCGGCGGTCGGTGAACTACTCAGAAGCTGGCGCACGTGCTGCGACTCGCGTGTCCGCGAATATCTTGCGTATCCTCTTATTTCAAGAGGCTAGTCGTATTGCTGTAATGGAATTTTCTATACAGGAAATTAATCTTAATTCTAACTTATGAGTCTACTCTTTTATAGATGAAATGTGTTAAAGTAAGTGAGAAATGCTTCATATAAGATTTCTTTGCTTAGAGGAAATGCTTAGAGGATTTCCCCGCTTATGAATAGAATATTTTTTTGGGTGATGGATTTCTAAATGCTTCTTAATACTTCCCCCTCCCGCGACGTTGAACTGTAACGTGATGAAAAGCGAGATTTCATATATAATGAAAATTTTTGTGTTACTGTCAAATAAATAGATACTTGGATGAAAACATTGTAGTTTTAGTACACTTGTAAAATATGCCAAAAATTATCTATTTTCCTTGACATTCAATAAACAATAGGTTACTTATCATAGAAAAAAGATAATTTTTTATGTATTTCATAGGGCCCTAAAACTGTCTAAAATTTGTTTTTATCCAAATGTCTTTTTATGTGACAGTAACACGTAAGAATTTTCATCACATAATTCTCGCTTCTGA
>NW_011959168.1:0-1727 GCF_000949405.1 Vollenhovia emeryi | reverse complement strand
ACAGTCTTTCTCCATTTCGTGTGTAAATTTAAGTCGTGGATGATAACTGTTAAAAACTTTTAGTATGTCGTCTATCTTATTATTAGGTATTATTGTGAACACATCATCCACGTATCTGTAGTATGTGTTAACTTCAAACTCCAGTTGTTCCAAACAAAATGTCTCCAAGTCGTCCATTACTAAGTCAGCCAAGATTGGCGACAACGGGGATCCCATAGGGCTACCGAAAATCTGTTCATAGAACTGTCCATTAAAGCTAAAACTAGTTGATGATAATACAAGTTCAATAGCGTATAAAAATTGTTGTAAGTTAAAAAAGGTTTTTTGAGAAATCTCTAGCCATCTTTTTTCAATTGCTTTAATAACCAGCTCCTTCGGGATATTATTAAAGAGGGCGGTGACATCCAAGGAGAGGAGGATCTCTTCTCGTTCGATCCTTCTATTTTGAATCAGCTTTGTGAATGCCCAACTGTCCTTAATGTGAGATCTCGGTTTAATAACTGACGTTTCTAAAATCTCATGTAAGAATCTGGCCATTTTATATATCGGGCTTCCCAACGAGGATACTATGATTCTCAACGGTAAGCCCGTTTTATGGACCTTTGGTAAACCATAACATCTTGGCAGATTTCCATTGTTACAATTAAGATTTTTATATGTACGTTCATCAATGATGTTATTGTCCAACCATGTTTTAATCAAGTTTTTTACTTTATTCGTTAGTTGGTTTATCGGGTCTTTTTTTATTTTTTTGTATTTAGTGTCGTCGTCTAATAATTCTGTCATTTTACTCAAATATAATGTTTTATCCATGATTACCGTTACTTGTCCTTTATCAGCTTTTGTGACAAGAACATCATCGTTGAGATGTAAGAATTTTTTACATTCTTTATGTTCACGCAGGATGTGTCTGTCCAGATAATCTATGTGTTTGTTAGCTCTAAGAAACCTTTGCAGGTTGTTGCTGACATCATTCCTGGTCTCCTCAATTGTTTTCGTCCCGAATTTATATGCATTAGCTTCGAGATTCTTTATCACATTAACGACAGTCAGTAGTCTATCATCTTTATTTTTTGGGTCAATTGGCAATGAAAATCTGTCCCCCAAACTCAAAAAACGTGATACTGAATCTGGAATCTTTTTACTGCTGACGTTTACAATCCATTTTGAGTGATTAAACTTAAAAAAAGAGTCATATTCTGTGTGATATTTATTGAGTATATTATTGAATTTTTTGATTAATCTATTTTTCGTTTCCGTATCATGTTTATTAATCTTGTCCTTATTCATTAGGAAAAAGTTATTAGCTATGTCGTTAGGTAAAAGAAAGCGGATCTGAGTTTCTATTTTTATGTTTTCTTTTCTTAAAAATGTAAGATTGTAGTTCATATCTTTGATTTCCATATTCAGCAACGTCTTTTTTGTGCGCGATTTAAGTTCATTAAAACTACGATTAACACTATAGCTATGGAAGGCGGTGTACATTTGTAGGTTATAAATGTGTGGTGGTTTTACATTATAACGTCTGCATCGAAGTAAGAATATAAGCTGTTGTCTTTGTGTACATATCTTCATTTGTGTAGTTAGCCATGTCTTCAAAAATCCAGTAGTCCTTCTGCCGTATTGCTTAGTAATTAGGTTGAAAAATCCCTCGTGGGAGGACACCATCATTCAGGTCAACGGTGCAATTAAAATTGAAAACTATGATATTGATCCGCCAGCAAATA
>NW_011959167.1:0-1726 GCF_000949405.1 Vollenhovia emeryi | reverse complement strand
AGGCAAGATTGGAAGAACGCCCTGTGGAGAGCGCGCATCCGAAAGGTGGGGGCAAGATTGGAAGAACGCCCTGTGGAGAGCGCGCATCCGAGGTGGCAGACGGATCAGAAGAACGCCCGGCAGCGAGTGCGCATCCGAAAGGTGGAGGCAAGATTGGAAGAACGCCCTGTGGAGAGCGCGCATCCGAAAGGTGGGGGCAAGATTGGAAGAACGCCCTGTGGAGAGCGCGCATCCAAGGTGGCAGACGGATCATAGGAACGCCCGGCAACGAGCGCGCTTCTGAAAGGGTGGAGGTTTCACAGTTTTCGTCGCCGAAGGAGGCGGGGTCAGAGAATTACTACCGGACAACAGGGTATTCCGCGTACAGTAATTAATTATTACCTCGACGGGGCAGGATATTAAATGATGGTTAGGTGTCACTGTGTTAATCCACTTACTTTCACTCCGGTTATCGCACTCTCACTCACTCCGTTTCTCTTTGCAGGCAGAGAATAAACGCCGGGTTATAGTCGGGCAGAGCTTTGCCTTCCTTACTTATTTTCCCTTTTCCTGAGGCTTGGCTTTTGGACAGAGCTTCGTCTCGTGAAACGTTGGAAAACGTACTGCGAATTCGGGCTCCGATGGCCCGCTTATATACTGTTAGGTTAGGTTGTAGGGCAAGTGCGGAAGTGGTGATGAGCGGGGGCCCTTCGGAATTTTCCTTTAATGTGCTAATTATTGCACCTTCCGGTGCTCTAAACAATTTGAGCTTTGGTCACCTTGGCAAAGGGCCTCCGTTCATCCTTATGCCGTTTTTCAAACTTTAAATTTGCCGCGCGCCGCCGATTAATTAATCCGCATACCGATCCCTTGTTTTTCTCCCTAGAGTTCCGCTATATCGCGTCGAGTCACGTAGGCATCGAACCTTCTAGAAGCTTCGCCGGAATTTCTATAAATGGTATATTTCTCTTATTTACAGCGGTTTTTAATGGCCCTGATTGCCATTGTGGCTAGCGGTGGAGGCGCATAGCGCCCTCGCACGCGGCTGTGATCAACGGTTCCCGTGGAGTTCACTCCTTCCACGGAAATCGTCGATGTTAGCTTATTGTTCGTTATTATTAAAATTTTATTAATTTGGGGCGAAAGCGGAGGCGCCAAGGATTCGTCTGTTATAGTGGCTGCCTCGGCTATCGTCAATTAATCGCTTAATTCTATCGTTAAACTTGGAAAAGAAGGAGAGCGAATATCTGCTAATCACGTGTTGCGCGCGTGCTAGTAGCCGCGCCGCGCCAGTGATACCTATCGGGTGGGCAATTACTACCGTTACTAACCACGTCAGCGAAAAATGTGCGCTGGACGTGACAATACGTAAATACGCACACATGCATCATGCATACTTACATTCATTTATACTTATACATATAATCATGACCTTTCTTAATACAATACAGGTGTTCTTACTATGTAAAATTCATATATGTTACAGTGCTGTTCGATATTAAGGACTGCGACGTTGTATCACAGGGTTACAGTACTCTACTACAGTACTCTACGATAAGAACTGCGACGTTATATTGAAGCTTCACAATACACGTTCCAACAGTTCAGACTTTTATATGTAAGTACAATAATTTTAATTCTTTTCCTTTATATCTACTTATACGTATATACGCACACATGCATCATGCATACTTACATTTATTTATACTTATACATATAATCATGACCTTTCTTAATACAATACAGG
>NW_011959166.1:0-1726 GCF_000949405.1 Vollenhovia emeryi | reverse complement strand
TGCACACAAGCACGTTACAACAAAGCGAGCGCTCACAGGCAAGCGCGTCGCTACAAGGCGGGCGAGTCCCTTCGACCACGAGGCGAGCGAGTCCACGGCAGCCGGCAGATCCGGTAAAGGCGAAACGTGCAAAGGCAAGCACGTGACAACAAGGCAAGCGCGTCGCTACAAAGCGGGCGAATCTACGCAGCTACAAGGCGGACGTGCGAGGGCAAGCGCGTCGCTACAAGGCGGACGAAGCTACTCGGCGACGAGGCGGACGTGTTCAACCGCGCAGCGCAGCGAGGAGAGTCAACGAGGTCGACACATCGGACTAAGCGTAAATAGACATAAGCGTACAAATTATTTGTTGGTTTTTTGTATTTGTATCCGCACGCGTGTAACGAGCGTCAACAATGGCGGAAGTAGAAATAACTAAACTCAGGCTGAGAAAGAGAACTGCTAAAGCCGGTTTAACTCGAATAGAAACTTTTCTCAATAGTTTGGGCGAAGAAGAGGTTGACGTTGATAAAGTAAAGGTGAGGTTAGATAAGTTAGACGAGTTATGGAAGTCTATATCGACTGCTCACTTAGAATTGGCGGTAATGGAAGACATTGCCGAGGATCAATTAGACGAGGAATTAGAGGCCCTCGAAGACAGATATTTTAATTTGAAATCCAAAGGGGAAAAGATAATAAGAAATCAACTTAAACCGGCTTCGGCTATAAACGAGAACCTGAACCAAGCAATCGCAGTAGACTCTAATGAGAGACGACCGAACGAAAGTCATATCAGATTACCCAAGATAGATTTGCCGATTTTCTCGGGATCCTACAATGATTGGCATCCTTTTTTTGACACGTTCAACTCATTGATTCATTCCAACAAGTCGTTGAATGACATACAGCGTTTTCATTATTTAAAGTCATCGTTGAAAGGCGAGGCCGCAGAAACGGTGTCTTCGTTAGAAATTTCCAGTGTCAATTACGCCGATACTTGGTCCAGGTTAAAAGAAGGATATGATAACAATAGACTCGCGGTGCAAAATCATATACGGGCGATTTTCGACTTGCCGATTGCAAGAAAGGAGAACAGCGCGGTCATTCGCACTGTGTTGGACGGAGTGCTAAAACATACAAGGGCGTTGCAAGCTCTAAAGCGACCTACTAACCAGGGGGACGACTTGTTAATACATATAGTCACTAGCAAACTAGATTTGATATCCATAAGAGAATGGGAAAATAGCCTCGATCCAGCACAGGTGCCTACCTTCCAGGGTTTGACAGACTTTTTAGCGCGAAGATGTCAGACGTTGGAGGCGGTTGCGGGGAGGAGTCAGGTCGGCCAAGCCAATACAAACTTGCGTCCAGGCAACGCGCCAAAGATCACAAGTTCTCATGCCGCGGTGGCTAGTAACAAATGTGCCCATTGCAAGGGAGGCCACCAAATTTATCAATGCCCACAATTTCAAGGTTTGACCGTGCCGGAGCGGTTCAAACAAGTTAGAGTAAAGGGTCTCTGCCTAAATTGTTTGAAGGGGGGACACTTGGCGAGAGATTGCACAAGCAAGACGTGCAAGAAATGCGAAAAAAGGCACAACACCTTATTGCACGAGGAACGAAAGGACAAACCTGACAAAGGGGAGGAAACTAGCCAATCCTAGGCAAATAAAGATCAAGGAAGCGCGATATGTAGTTACTCGCGGTTCGTAAGGGCGGCCGGTTCAGGTCAAGTACTACTGGCTAC
>NW_011959165.1:0-1726 GCF_000949405.1 Vollenhovia emeryi | reverse complement strand
TTTGCCCGCTTCAATGCTGAAGAAGCAATGTGCAAATTTCTAATTTGCACACTTTCAAGAAATATCGAAAAAAATTAGATTTCGCTCATAAGCCTCCTCCATGAGGAAGCCATGTACAAATTTCTAATTTGCACACTTTACTTTACTTTACTTTCTTTCTAATTATATATTATATTGTTCTTCAATTTTTTCTATCAAATTTCATATATGATTCATTAAAATATGATTAATTAGTTTTTGAGTTATAGACATTTGAAATTTTTGGAAATCATTATTAAAGATAATTTGCGATAGTTAGAGCAACCACAGACATTTCTCAAACAAGGTGATCTTTACGTGTCCTTGAGGAAGCTGTTCAAGGTCATATTTATATTACTATGTTATGCACTACTTAAAACCGTACAACTTTCATGTTTAATATTTTTCTCCATCTTACATATTTAAACACGATACGGGCGGCGCAGGCGCGGTGCGCGTGGCGTGATGGCGTCGGCTCGGTGCGTGCGGCGCCGGCGCGGTGCGATGTCGTCTTGCCGGTGACGACTCGCATGTACGATTTAGGCCGGGTGTTGTGTGTACGAGCCATAGACATATATAATATACTAGACTGATAGGCTCGATTCTCTAGACGTCCCGGTAAATAATGTACAACTTGTACCTGACACAGTAACCGATCACGTGATCTGTGCACGTGATGCATGGCACGTGACATGTACATATCTTTAACTTAATTTAAGCCCACTGTAGACGATGCTATTTTTCCTGCTGGATTGCTTGCGATTTACAAAATTATTAGGAATCCTGAGTGCTGAATGGTGCAACGATAGTAATTTATTAGATTGCAAGCAATTCAGCAGGAAAAATAGCATCGTCTGCAGCGGGCTTTATATGATATTTTTGATAATGATAGGTAAATAATAGGTTTAATAATAAGTTATAATAGAAAATAAATTGGTAATAATAGGTATGAATAAGTAATAATGATAATTTAGTATGTTTAGTAATACAAAATGAACAATACAGATTCTTCTCTAAACTATGTTGTTTATATAATATTATATCAGATTATAAATACATGTATTATTCACAAGCAAACAGAATTTGTTTTGTGAGTCGATGTCTTTTCCTAATAGGTTTTAATATGTTTTGTGTGTAAAATTTAGAATAAGAATACAATCTTATTTTTATGTAAGTGTAACAGCAAACTTCTTCATGTCCTCAGAATATCGTCTTGCATGAGTAGATTTACCTTGGTTTGAATGTTCATTTTGGATTATTGGTAGAATGGCGTTGGAAAATTCATTTCGCAAAATATTAAAAGTACTTTCTTTAATTAAGTTTTTCTCTTTCAGGATTTCAAGCAAATTAGTTACATTTTTTATTTTTTTGTCTCTTCTTTTAGTTTTTCTAATTAAAAGTTTAGATTTTAAGTTGGCCGCGTCCAATTTTTTTTGCATTGCTTCTTTGTCTTTCTTAAGTATAACGTTAAATGTTTCTGCTTGTCTTTTCAGCTCTTCAACATGCTTTTTATTCTCTTCCTGCTGCATTTGTTTTATCTCTACATTTTCTTCCTCCAGCTTTTTAATTTTTGCCAAATATTCATGGCATTCATGGCAACATGCCTTACGTTTTCGATTTTCTGAGCTTGCTCCTATGAAAATATCATTTTTTTATTAGAAATGAAATCCGAAAAATGAATTAGCAGCATAGTTTTGTTGTTGTTGTG
>NW_011959164.1:0-1725 GCF_000949405.1 Vollenhovia emeryi | reverse complement strand
ACTCGCGGAATCGGTAACAATACGAAAATCAGCCGCGAAGAGAAATCACTCGCGGGAGATGTATCACGAGACACGGCAGTGTCTCGCGCCAAGTATAAGCGACTAAGTATAAGCGACAAGCCTAACCACGCGCGCGACATTAATACTCACGTGATCAATATTGATCTCTCCTTTGTACATGAACTGAACCAGTAGTTCGAGGTCCAAGAATTTGACACCACGTATGATGATGATAGGGTCCTTCTCCTGATGTTGTGAGAGAATATTATCGAAGTACGTGCTAAAAGCCGCCAGTACAATCTGCGAACACGCGAGCCGGGCGCGATTGTTAATCATTTATGCGACGATTTTATCTGCGAAGAGCGCGAAGGGAGCCGTGTAAAATAAAGCGCGTAGCGCAGAAGTCGCAACTTAAAATTCTACATGCGCTATGAACAGCCGCACGAGGCGTTACGTGTCGCTCTCGGTATAAACTATTTATTTTCCACGAAATGCAGTTAGCACCAAAATCAGATCTTTGTGTTTTTGAAAGCCCTATATCTGAGGACTCTTTTAGCACAGAATTCATTCGAGCACCTAATTTTTTTATATCGTTGTAACGGACTTTACCACGCGGCGCGCGCGCGCTCTCGGTATAAACTATTTATTTTCCACGAGAGGCAGCTAGCACCAAAATCATATCTTTGAGTTTTTGAATGCACTATATCTGAGGACTCTTTTAGCACAGAATTCATTCGAGCGCGTAATTCTCTGACGTCGTTGTAACGCACTTTACCACGCGGCGCCCGCGCTCTCCTGACAAATTATTTATTTTCTAAGGCTATTTTTAGATATTGCAGGTATGTTTGTGGTTATCGTAAAGCACCTAATTAGCACTTAATTCTGGTGTATTAATTTTGTATGTAGGGTCACTCCATATATTTTTTGGGGTATGGGGGGTTGCAGCTTAATGGCAAGCTGGACCCCCCCATTTTTTACGTAATTTCCTGCTAAACGGTTTGAGCACTAAAATTCGGACTGCGGCACTAAAATAGCACCTAAATAGCACTAAATTTTTGACCTAGTGCGAACTTGATTTGCGGTGGTGGGGGGTCCAGGTTAATAGGGGTCTTGCACTCTTTAGTTGGAGAGTGCAAAGTCAATTGAAGTTGCATTGTTAACTGTTGAAACACAAGTAAAAATGTCCCGAGATGTGTGTTGGACGAGGTAACAGATTGAACTACTAACATAGAGATATTGGCCAAACGAACGATACGAGGTCAAGGATAATTAAGTAACAGATCACTTGAAAAGGGTCCAAATCCAGGACCGAAACGTCGTTTTTATTTTAAATAAAGGCATTGGCTAGTGTAGGTCGTTTTTGTAAAATAAATAAATTTGTTTAACAAAATTTATTTTAATAATGAATGCAAGTTTGACATATACCATGAATTGAGGCATATTAGTGACCTGGCGGATTCAGCAGTTAGCTGACTACGATGTTTGCGTATAATTAATCCAGCTTTGGAAAATAATCGTTCCGCTGGTACAGACGTAGCTGGCGTTGCTAGGAAGTCCCGAGCCATTTTTGATAAACATGGATACTCTTGTGAATGAGTTGACCACCATGCCAATATGTCAACATCCTTATCTGCTCTTCTTGTATTATAATATTTTGTTAATTCATTTCTCCAATCTGAATCGTTAACAGATTTCTCATATATGACACTCATATCGATGTCATCG
>NW_011959163.1:0-1725 GCF_000949405.1 Vollenhovia emeryi | reverse complement strand
TGAGTACTTGGTCCAAGTTCTAATTCCGCGAAATATGTAGCCAATCAATATAGCTGTTCCACAAAAGCTGCAAGTTGATTGGCTACGCATTTCTCAAAACTACCACTTCCTCAATAATAACTAGCGCTCACAACGCGGTACATCTGAAAACTTTGACTTCTTTATCTGTACAAGATTTAATTGTATAGTCCTTGTACCTCACAACAGTCGTTGGAAAGAGATCTGTATGATCCTCCCACAAAGCGTGTAAAGTATAATGAATATGTAAGTAAATTATAAACTAAGAAGAAAAGACTAGGGCTGATGATCATGTCCGTATATATAAATATATATCCGGATAAACGGATAATCGTCATCACTAGAAAAGACGGTATTATAAACATTATAATTTCATTTCAGGATTTATCAGCCTTACTTCAATCCACAAGTCCACTTGTGGCAAAATAGTATTGGGACATTTTAACACAAACGCGTGTTTAAATAATAATATGCGTAAAGTGCTTGCAGATGAAATTATCAATAATGAATTGAGTAGTAATATTTATGCTCGGTAAGTTTCGGTAATGTCTAAAACATGTTTGCAATTATATTTTCCTGTTGAGTATGATAATTAATTTTGTTTCTGTTTCAACAGTATGCCAACTGAACGAATAGAATTTCTCACGAAAGAAATTGTTAAACTTTTTCCATCAGAGATAGAAGTAAGTAATATTATTATCAATTACATGCATTTATCCATTATCATTCCAACCACAATTAGTTCACTGGAAAAATTTGTTTTATTTTAGGCTATATGGAAGGGAGCATATGGAGGTAAACCTTTTTTTTGGTAACGCAGGGGAATCCTTTATGGATACCCGGGTCCCGGGGAGGGAATCCTGTTGAGGAGCCTTCCCTAGGGGTGGGACCCGGGTTATGTGGGACTGCCCCTCTATCTAGCGAGGTGCGCGCCAAGATGTAGTTTGGCGCGCTGGCTTACCCACTAAACCCCTGCGGCGGCCTGCGCTGTGCTATACTTGGGGGGCGGCCGGGAATTGACAGAGTCATTACGTCCGCACCGCCCCCCGCACGAGGGCCCGCCCTTGTTGGCGGGCCTCAGCGCGTCCCCCCCTGTTGTTGTTAGGGGGGTGGGCCCCATCCCCAAGGGGATGAGCGATGGAGGCCCCTTTCTCATGATGGGATGCAAGGGCCGCCCCTGCATCCCAACCTTCCCTGAGGGTTGTGACTAGAGGGAGGAGTGTCCCCACTCCTCCCTCCAACCCTCAGAGGTCCCCCCGGTCTGCGGGGGAAAGTAACCCCCACTCCGCCAGCCGGGGGGTCCACTACCTCGCCACCGGTTTACACCCCGGTGGTGGGGGTCGGGGGGAGAGGGGGGCCGAGATTGGGCGCGCACGCACCCCGCCCACCCCTCTCCACCCCCCTGGCGGGCGAAACCTCGCCCGCTGTTAGGGGGAGGGGAGAAACGAAGACACCCGTGGTCAAGGCGTCCGTCCCCTCAGCCCCCAAAAGCAGACCCCCAGGGGGCCCGCCGGGGGGTATGTTGGGTCGCTGGGACGACCCTCACCCCCTCCCCCAGCCGGCTCGGCCCCGGCCCGCACCCCGTCCCCCCTTTTTGAGGCGGGGGACCTACCCCACGCTCCTACACTTCCCCCGTCCCCCCTTTTTTCGTAGGCGGGGAACCTACCCCAGCTCCGACGCTTCTCAGCGTCCCCGTCCTCGAGGGGG
>NW_011959162.1:0-1724 GCF_000949405.1 Vollenhovia emeryi | reverse complement strand
GTTTCTACGAAGACTTTCTTCAAGAATATCAAGCACTTGGTCATATGGTACCAGTGAAGAATCACGATGATTCTACAAATTTTTATTATTTACCTCATCCTGGGATTGTCTAAAGAGATGGGAATTGTTTTAAGATCCGAGTCGTCTTAATGGTTCTACCCGCATGTGTAGTGGAGTTTCTCTCAATGATACTCTGCATCTGTAAACGAGGTGTCAGACAGGTATTGCCGACGTTCTGCTGTGAATACGCATAAACCATTATCTCTTTTCTGCGGACATAGAGTAAATGTTTCGGCAGATAGCGGTACATAAAGACGTCTGGAATTTCCAACGGATTGTATGGATTGGACCGGACCATCAACCTGTTGAATCAACTGCTTGACCAAGCTCTTGAAAATTACCGCTCTTTGTCGTAGATTCATTTTACGTTTAAGGCGAGCTATGAACATACCGTCTGTCGAACCGCTCACCCTTTGATGAAATCTGCCAAGTTTGTGTTTTGGTTAACAGTTGTTCAAAATTTCAAGTTTTCCAAACGAAATCCGAATTCTTGCACGGAGAGAGGTTTTACCTCGTTCGAATGCATAGGTGCGTCTCATTCTATTCATAGATCGAGAAGGTGTATTAAGTGTTGGTAGACGCCCCCATCACGCTTCTATTGACATGGAGTTCAAACACCCAATTTTACCACGAAGGTCCCGCTTACTTCTCTCGTAATCGATGATGCACACAGTCGCATTCTTCACGGAGGTACACAGGTCACTCTGGCATTTCTCAGGCAAATCTTTTGGATCGTCGAAGGTAGAGCCCCGGTTCGTTCCTTCATTCTCCGATATGTACGTTGTGCTTGCTATCGTGGAATCCAGGCACAGCAGTTAATGGGTCAACTACCGGCGTCAAGGGTCAATCCAGCCAGACCCTTCCTACACTCAGGTCTTGACAATGACGGACCCATAACTATCAAAAACCTGGAAAGGGCGGGCGGCTCGCATGAATAAAGGCTATCTCTCCATTTTCATTGTTTATCTACATCTGCAGTTCACGTTGAGGTAGTTACTGAGTACACTACAGAGGCATTTATCGCTGCGTATAAGAGATTTACAGGTCACATAGGCATTTGTGCTACCCTTCAAAGCGATTGCGGTACCAATATTGTGGGTGCTGACAAAGCCTTACGTCAACGTTTTTCTTTCACTTCGAATGAACAACATGAGCTCGCCCAAATTATTGCATATGATGGTACAAAGTGGCGATTCAATCCTCCATCCGCGCCCCATCTTGGAGGGAAATGGGAAGCAGTGATCGCACGAGGACACGCCTGTGGGTTCATCCTCTCGATATCTCTTGAACGAACGAGGACACGCTTGTGGGCTCATCCTCTTGGCATCTCTAGCCAAACGGACCAGTCGATCCAGAAGATCCAGTTGAATATACGAGCGAGCTACGCGTCGCCACGAGGAATTGGTGTCTGCCATTGCAACGACGTCCAGACAACGACGAGGTCCCGTGCGCGATCGCGTTCGCGCCTGCCGAACGAGGAAACCAACGACGGGACGCACCCAATGGTCGCTTGAAGTGAAGCACCTACTACCATACCGGAGCCGGACTTTTCAGATATATCGGTTTCACGTTTAACACGGTGGCAGCTTCTGGGACAGAAGGTGGATCATTTTTGGGGACATTGGTCAACAGAATGTCTTCAGAGATATCAGGCAGTCTCCAGG
>NW_011959161.1:0-1724 GCF_000949405.1 Vollenhovia emeryi | reverse complement strand
GGTCCCAATTGACCATGTTGCAATTGACCACGGTCCCGATTGGCCACGTTGCAATTGACCACTGTCCCGTTTGACCACGAGCTAAAAGCACACACACACAAAGTAGAAGAACAAGGCTATATATTTAACCTATTATTGTTACCTTAATCTATCTGCAAAGTTGTTTTTTCTGTTTACAACAAAAATCGTATCAATGTCCCCCATCTCCCCCTAATTAAATACCAAGTTTCAATCGTGGCATGTCTCTCGTAGACTTGGTTCATTTTTATAGAAAAGTTCTACCCGCCGTGAATGTAATCGCGGGGAAAATTTTTCCTTCAAGAATGTTTGTATTTATCGCCCGGGGCGCGAAAACGGCTTGTCTCGATCCTGTTTTTGATCTCTTAAACGACAAGTATCTCGAGGATAATAACTGTGAAAGCTTCGGCAAGGCGCGTTTCGCGAACCTTTCCCCACCGAGATATCTCGAAGGAGAAATTTATGTCTCGAATGCGATCAATTTCCGTTCGGATCGAGGACACAGAATGTCTCGCGAGGAACATTTTCCAGCAGATGTATTTATTTGATAAACCGCGACAAGTAACGTCGTAAACGATAATTTTAAATTATTCACGTACCAGGTTTCAATTGATAATTAACGTCGACGGTCATTCATCGAATTACCAAATGATGAATAAGAAAGAGTGGCAGTTGGAATTATCCAAATTCCATTTAGAGCCGCTTTCTTACTGAACTGGGGGGGGGGGGTAGGAAAAAAGAGCAGGGAAGCTCAATCGAAATATAAGTCGCGCCCCGAAATTTGCTTCCTCCCGAAAATATGTGTTCTTTGAAGACCGACTCTCGGTATCGGCGTACTTTATCATTGTGTCAACGTAGGCCGGCATCCTCCCCATTGGGTTGATCGTACAAAGTGTTTGATGTCACGGAGATTACCGGGGGTGGCGAGCGTACACACCAGCGTCGGCGGCAGGCCGTAGTTAAGGGCGTTTCGTAGTGATCCTTTCCTCCCGGACAAATATAAGGGTCGTCTTCTCGGGGGCTCGCAAGAATGTGTCAGAGCCGGCCTTAGGGCGGCCGGTAGTCGCCGGCATCAAACAATTATATGATTCACGCCGATTTCCTCGATCCCCCCCGCGTGTCCAGCGTGAAGCGGCGAGCAATTTCCGTTCTGCCTCTAATATAAGTCGTCGGTGTTGGACGCGGTATCGGGACAATTATTGACGATGGTATTTCCAGCTTTTGGCGGCGATCTCTTTCCCCGAGGAAAATGAATCTGTTGCCGGATCTCATCTAATTCGATCGCGCAGAGATTGACAAGCAAATTAAGGGGTCATAATTTAACAGTTAATACACCATACAGTGAAATAAATCTTTTTGGGATTTATTAGGGCACTCTTAAATAACACAAACAAATGTTTCATATTGCTTCCTCATAGAGGAAGCTTTGTTTTCGTGAAAAAATTTTTTTTCCCGTTTTCTTTGGGAATATGTTTAAAATGTTTTAAACCGTCAAAAAAAATTATTTTTACAAAATGTCTGTATGTGTGTGTGTGTGTATGTGTGTATGTACGCATTCGAATGTCTGTGACTGCTCTAACTTTCATAAATTTTGAGATACCGGGCTAATTTTTTTTTTTAAACGTCGAGAATCACTAAAGTAAGGTTGGTATTGATTTTTGTGATGATCGATAAACGGGTTTCTTTTTGAAAAAATTTTGAATTTT
>NW_011959160.1:0-1724 GCF_000949405.1 Vollenhovia emeryi | reverse complement strand
TTTGAAACGGTCCCTTGTAAGTTAGATTAAATAATCCGATTGTTAACTTAATTTAACCGACGATTAAAATCAAGCAAGATGGCAACAGAGCTTAAAAATAATAATTAGGAAAATTTAATCTGTATGTCTATTTCAGTTGGCCGCCTTGCTGATTTTAGCTGTTAGTTTAGGCCCAGTCTACAATAGATGATTTAAGCCCTAAGCCTTAAGAAATTGACCACGGTCACATATGAGTAGAATACGCGATTGTGATTAGTCAATTTCTTAAGGTCTAAAGTTTAAATCCCTATTGTAGATGAGCACTAACCCAATCGGACTTGGCGAAAGTGCCCCTAAGAAAAATCCCTACATTTTGATGGATTTTTTTTATCTGCCCCTACGCTCATTTTGCTTATAAAATCCCGACAAATAGGGAAAAATCCTTATTAGTAACAACACTGTCAATGAGTGGGACCGTATCTTTGCGCGCCGCCGATCACGGGATCGCCGTGAGGTTGAGCTAATCCGTCCGAGAGCCCCGCCGCAATCCGGCTCGAAGGACCAAAAAATGTTCGCGATTCTCGTTAGGAGAGCTCGCTGGACCGCTGCGGTTGGAAGCAGGGCTGAGAGGACTTTGCGGCGAGAGACTCGGGGAACGGATGCATGCGTTACAGGGTGGCAAATCACGTGATCGTAACTCAGTTCGTGTTGCGTAAAATACCGTGGTCTGTTTAATAAATGTAAAAAGCTTACAGTTTGAGCAGTCTATGATTAAACGGGGATGATCAGTCTCTTAGTCACTTGCACGGGTCGATTATATTAATCGATAGCCGGCCTCGTGAATGTGGATGCCCGTGAGCCGTGTCCACGCGACGCCGGCGTGCGCTGCTTGGTGATCTTGAGCTGCCGTTGATGCTGTATCTAAATGTCCTGAATGAGTCGCACAACTGAGGGTTCACTACGTGTCCGCACTGAATCTATTCTTCGATGAGAAAATGAGAAAGTCCACAAAAGAGCACTTGATAACTATCCGCACTTCAAGACGCGTGTACTACGTACGGTCGCTATGAGCCAAAGAGCGCCGGAAAAGTACGTGAAGTCGCGCGGTCGCCTCGCGTCGCGATCGGGCATGCGCGGGCAGCGCTCATGCGGCGCTGCACGATCTGACCCGGCTGATGCTGCCATCACGCCGGGGATGAAATAAACGAGATTCAAATTAATCTCGAACAATATGAGAAATGCTCAGCGAAAAATGATCTGTCGATCGATGTCGAAATGATGCCGAATCAACATCGAAACCATCAACTCGACGTCGATTGGACATCGTTTGTACGTCGATCGACGAGTCATTTCTCGCTGGGTGTAAGGCTAACTCTATTAATCACTCACTATTAATAACCACCGAGTAATTATTCGGTGACCAAAAAGCACTCGAGGAAAGACACGCACGCGATACACAACACGCTTCGAACGCGCAACATGTGTTTACTCGGCAAGCAGTCGACTGATTTTTGGTTATGATTACGGCGCTGCACTCGCGGTGCGACTGCACTGTCGAAGTACATGAGCGTGTAATCGATTAAAGCTTAAGAATTGAGAACGTGGCAATTTGAGAAACATAAAATGTTTCGTATTTGACAATCGTTTTAAGATTAGTTGGAATAAGTAGTAAATGTTTTCACAAAATATTTAATACTTTATCACTAATTAAAAATCAATCATAAAATGAAAGAGTAATTAATCAG
>NW_011959159.1:0-1724 GCF_000949405.1 Vollenhovia emeryi | reverse complement strand
TAAAATAAGTTTCACAAATCTTGTCAATATACTCACCGATCGCAAATGTATTTCTTCTCCTTGTGTTTACTGAGCTGAGAACTGACGAGGCGGGATAAGTTTTTTATCCAAACGAAGTGACCCACTTCAGCATCCTCCCGATCTTGTAGATATAAAAGGTTCACGTGCTTCTCCTTCTCATCGGTAACTCGTAGCGGTACGACTGTGCATTCCTTCTTCTTCTCGACGCTGTATACGTTGATAGAAATATTGTTCAATTGTTCAAACTTTTTAATACCGCTTAACGTCATCGGCATTGGAACGTCTCGTAGGTTTAGCACATCACTGTAATGCGGATATGACGATTTGCGGTCGGTGTATCTTTCAACCGGATAGAGAGCAGCGACCACCGACCACGCGAAACACGCATTGTCTGTTGATCGTACGTTGATCACTGCTTTCTTTCGTTTCACCGTTTCTGGCATGTCTATATGACATCCCGCGCGCATAGGATTGCATTTGTTCACGTTAATGGTTACGTTGTGTATACGCGCCAGCACCCACCCACTATCACGCTCCTGAAACTCTTCGAGTTCAGCTAGAGTCGGACCGATTACGCGCGACTCGTACCACTGTTGTAGGTCCGTTGTAATAAACAGTTCGCAGTTTTTGTGTTTATGCTTTTATTTGCACGTTTATCACCTGCCACAAACTCTCCGTTGAACATAGTATTCACCTTTACACAATTATAGCGTTCGATAGCGTCTCGGACGTGCTCGATCACGATATCGCGAGCGTCCTCGAGAAATTTGCACGGTTCAATGTACTCCGCGTTAATCACCGCACCGGTAAGCACGCGGTTTTCGAACGCGGTGTCGATCTTGCGCCACGACAGTTGTGCTCTCGAAGAAGTTCCAACATCACCCCCGAAATGTACGAATCTTCTTTCAACTTGGCACTTGACACTCTCGAGTCGTGCGATTCGAGTCACCAGCGATTGTCTGTTACCGATGGATAGCCTCGGACGTTTGACACGGCTGTGTTCCTCTAGCTCTGCGATACATTCGTAGCATTGTTGCAGCCACCCCAAATAATCACCCAATGTGGGCTCGTTCCACCAGATCTTGCTCTCGTTGTTCCATGTTGTCGCGCTAGCGTCTTTTCGGACTTTATACTGTCCACAATGTTTTTCTTCTCGATCTCGTATGAAATCTCCTACTGTGGTGCAGCGGGCTTTCGGACGGATTATATATCTATCATACAATTATATTCATAAAAATCATAATCATAAAATTATATATCATAAAAAAGTCACTGTCAGCAGCCAGGTTTAGGCGCTTGACCCCATGACTCATAACATGGAAAATAAGAATACGCGCAGCTGTGTCGGTGGTAATCAGAGGCATCTTCGGTGATATCATGCTGACGCAGTAGGTGCGAGTTTAAACGCGGAACTCTCTGACATCATGCACCTAGAGCGCTAATCATTTGTATATCGTCATCCCCCGGTGATATCTATTACATGCACGCGGATTGCCAAAGACTTTTGTCAGCAGCCAGGTTTCGGCGCTTGATCATACCATGGAAAATAATACGTGTAGCTGTGGTATCAGTGCTAATCATAGACATCCTCGGTGATATCTATTACATGCTGACACAGTAGGTGCGAGTTTAAACGCGGAACTCTCTGACATCACGCACCTAGACAAGAAAGTCGCTGTCAGCAGCCAGGTTTAGGCGCTTGA
>NW_011959158.1:0-1724 GCF_000949405.1 Vollenhovia emeryi | reverse complement strand
ACGCGTTCTCTCTCACTACATTTTCACATGTCCCATACCATGGAGGCTTCTTAGCAAAGCGGAGCAACATCAGGCATCCTGGTTGATTGCAAATCATGGAGTACGATGGGAAGACGGAATGATTCCATACAGCAGGGCTAGAAATCTGATTACAACGGCTGTGGTCGGCATGGAAGATGATGACGATCTCGAGACACCGTTTCTCGTCTACGTCAAGGGACACGAAAAACGAGAATGGTTGAAGGATATGCTCTTGGATCACGCGAGAGGAGATGTCTATATTGAAACTATTGATGTAGACTACGAGGACATACCATCTCTAAATAAATTGGATGTTACACATACTTTTCACTGCCAGAAACATGTAACAAATTGCGCTTTACAAAATGTTTTTAAACTTGTGTGGTCTAACCATAAAAATATGTAACAACATGTGTTAAGAAGTGTATTCAATTGCTGTAAGCAAAATAAATATATACACTGGTCAAAAAAATTAACGCAACAAGAAATTTACATCAAAATTTGGCGAATTTCAAATAAGCGTAACTTCGCGAAAACTGGTCGAATTGAAAAGTTTTTTTTTCATTTTATAGGGCAAAGCCTCTGCTTTAAGAAGCTCTTATTGGAATTTGCATTCACTCTTCCCATTTCCCGGAACTTTCTCAAAATCATGACCATGTTTTTACTTTAAAAAATTGCACACTTTGACGCACTGTGCAGAGTGTAGTAATTTTTCTTCGCCAGCTCTGTTTACGGTATCAAAAAGTGTATACTTTTCTCTTCAATTTAAAAAAAAAAGAAGTTCCTACGATTTTTTTCGCCAAATCACAGCTCATTGAAATAACCCTTGTGTTTTCGACATTACCGACGATATCTCCGTTAAAAATCATCGTAGCAAGATCGTTTTTTTTTTAAATTAAAGCTTGCACTCTCAGCTTCAAAACTAGTCACCAGATTTTTCCTCGAATGCATCTGCGCTGCTGTAGCTTTTAAAATGTAGGGACATGTTTTTACCTAAAAACTAACCAACTTTGGCCAGGTGCCCGGGCGTAGAAAATTTTTCCTCGCTAATTCTGCTCGAAGTATCAAAAAGTGTGTACTTTCCCTTCAATTAAAAAAAAAGAAGTTACTGCGATTTTTTTTCGCCAATGAAGGCCCTGAAGAGGACTAGTAGTGTATTCATATCGAACATACTGGGATATGATGGGAAGAAGGCTGTGTGACTTGTAGGACCACACGATGTGCAGAATCCGAACGGCAACCTCCACGTGCACATTGGGTTACGCTGATGTCGACGGTAATAAACGAAAAACAAGGGTTACTTCAAAAAGCTGTAACTTGGCGAAAAAAATCGCAGTAACTTCTTTTTTTTTTAAATTGAAGGGAAAAGTACACACTTTTTGATACTTCGAGCAGAATTAGCGAGGAAAAATTTTCTACGCCCGGGCACCTGGCCAAAGTTGGTTAGTTTTTAGGTAAAAACATGTCCCTACATTTTAAAAGCTACAGCAGCGCAGATGCATTCGAGGAAAAATCTGGTGACTAGTTTTGAAGCTGAGAGTGCAAGCTTTAATTTAAAAAAAAACGATCTTGCTACGATGATTTTTAACGGAGATATCGTCGGTAATGTCGAAAACACAAGGGTTATTTCAATGAGCTGTGATTTGGCGAAAAAAAATCGTAGGAACTTCTTTTTTTTTTAAATTGAAGAGAAAAGTATACAC
>NW_011959157.1:0-1724 GCF_000949405.1 Vollenhovia emeryi | reverse complement strand
CTCTCTCTCTCTCTCTCTCTCTCTCTCTCTCTCTCTCTCTCTCTCTCTCTCTCTCTCTCTCTCTCTCTCTCTCTCTCTCTCTGTTTCACTCACTCGCTCACTCATTCATTGTGCGACGCGTACCGGTGGCGTGGCACCGCGTCGCGCGGTGGTGCGGGGGCGTGAGACAATTAATCAACCGGCACAATCGCGCGCACCTACTCGCGCGACTCGGCCGAGCCCCGTGACTGATTCATTATGAGACCTTAATTAAGTCCCCGGACATTAGCATACCGACCACGCCGCAACCCCCTCCCCCTCCCGCCGCGCTGCGCACCCCTTATCTACCCTCCGGTCTTCTGCATTCTTTTGGTACGGTGTACGGTGTCTGATCTCCCGGAATTCGCGAGACTGAATCAGCTTGACCCTCGGCAGGAGCAAAAAACGATCTCAGTCGGAATAATTGTTTAACGAAAGTGCCCTCGGCAAAAATTACGCTGGACCGAATAATTATAATTATAATTTCATTAGTTATTAGAGCCTTCGTGGTAACTGGAGACTACAAAATTTTTAACGAGTGTAATAAACTATGGTTCCCATTCGTTATAGAGATTCTAAGGATTAATAAACACTTTTCTAATTATTATTAAGTTTAACATACTTGAAGACGGATCGTTTGCCAGTTGTACATTATACAAATGAAAGAAAAGCACACGTCCACGATCGGGGGTGGAAGAACGGAAGGTTAGAAAATAAGCGCAGGTGTGTCCGTCTAGGGTGGTTTTATCTTATCACGCGCCGGATGGCCGTGCCTTCCGACGCGGAAATTCTTTACCGGGCAGTTAGGCGCCCCTGATAAAAACGCGTCGTTTCGCGGCTCCGTGCTAATGGAAATTTCTCAGGCACATTTTTATTTACCCCGCGAGAGCTGTTGTTTCAAAATCTGCTAAATCTTTCGTTCAAAGTTCTACATTAATTAGCGGCTTCGCAGTCGGTCTGCCGCGATCGCCGGACCAGCAAGTACCGCGTCGGTCGAGAGTTTCGCGAGATAATGCGTTTTTCTTCTCCCGCGTTCCCGATTAACGAGTCTCCGTCAATATTAATTGGCGATCTCCTCGATTTTTCAGCACGCTGAGGTGGAGGATGGAGGAGCTGGAGACGCTGGAGAGCACGGAGTGCCCGGAGTGCCCCGGGCCGCCCCCTGAGTTCCGGTTGCCGCCGCCCCCCCGGCCGCCCTTCCTCACCGAGGGCACCTTCTGCTCGGAGTCACCTCTCGCCGAGCTCGAAGACTGCGTTGCTATCCCGGTAAGTCTGCTCTCGATCTTTTCCCCCGATTCTCCTCCGAGCAATTCGATTTAGTCGCGGCACTGATAAAGACTGATCATATTACACCCGTCCGTGGAAAAATCTTTCGTTAACTCTTCGACGCGATTGCGGGAATTACTCGCGAGGTGAAACGCATCCGCGGCGGAGAGTCGGATGAGATCGGCCGAAAGTCTCGCGAGAGCGAGTCGACCGACTCGAGATACGTTAACCGATTTAAAGCGAGAAAACGTTTCGGTGGTTTTATCCGGTACAAACGTGAGGCTAATCACTCTACGATACCACACCCACAGAACAAATTTCCGGATCCAATGCTAATACACTTCAATATATCATAAAATAGGATCGATATAGCGCCAATCATATTTATTATGGAGAAAGGACTATTTTTATCTTAAATGAAAAATTCTAAAATTTTCCTT
>NW_011959156.1:0-1723 GCF_000949405.1 Vollenhovia emeryi | reverse complement strand
CCCCGCTATCCCATATTAGGATCCTATCGCATAACAGGGGACTTTCCTCTGTCTATAAATCGCGACTTCTCAAACACTTCGCGGAGATTCAATCTAGAGAATTATTGGAAATTTTAATTTTGTGTTGAGATAATTGTCTCTTAAAATTTCTCCTGCAAATCGTGTAATCGTGGGACAACGTGGCATTTTGAAGAATTTTATGAGTTTTTGAAATTATACATTTTACTAGTAAAAGTTGTTCAAAATGCCACGTTGTCCCACGATTACAATATTTTAATTCTCTCCGTGTACGCGTCGACCTCGGATGTAAAAATTACGTAACATTAATTCGTAGACTCTTCTGAAAACAATATATAATTTTATCAAACTTATGACAATTATGCAAGTCGGATGCTCAATTTTACAATTGCGCGATACCATTTACACGTATTCGGTATTATATGATATTTTTGGACGCGACACGGAGACTAGTATCACCGTATTTAAATATTTATGCCAGCCAGGCTTGCTTTAGTAGCAATTCCGAGACTATTTCTGACAGCGGGGACATTTAACGAACACTAGCGAAACGAAACAACAGATTAACACGCACGGAACGTCATCGGCAGTGGATTGACTTTGCTCTCTCCATTTTCTTTTCGATCATCAATGTCCTACGGCTTTCGGGGCAACGGGGGATTTTTATGGGGTAGCCACGATCCGAAAAGTAGCCCTCTTGTTGTGTTACGTACGAGCTAAACAGCGCCGCAAGGGAGTACGCTTAAAATTGGAATTTAGGTGCGTCCGCGGGTCTCGCTTTTGCCATTAAATTCTAAGTTATTGATCCTCACCGAGGGCGACGGTTGTCTTAAAGAATGCCCCGAGATCTCGTGAGGCGTGTCTAACGCGCGTTTGACATACGCCACTTGGAGACGTCATAAACGCGTTTAACGCTGCAGACCTCTCGTTATCTTTAAATGCGGATTAGCGGGAAAAATTAGGAAAGAATTCGACGAGATTCGACCAAATTTACGATGTAGAATCACGGACGTAACGATTTGCCTCACGAGGTATCGCTTAAAACTTTTATAACGTCTCGATCCTACGGGAAAAATATTCAATCGTCAAGTCAGGTATCGAAGTATCGAATTTGAGATTGTTACACTACGAAGAGAGACGACGAACGTGTCACAGTTTTACGTTCGAGATCGACGCATGAAATGTCTTGATGCGACAATGAAAAATTTAATTAACGTAATTTCCAAAAGCAAGGACAGAGTTGATTGGTCATTTTTAATTTTGTTAACGCATAAAGCATCGCGAACTGTGCACATAATGTACAGGTAATTATTTTAAATACAATTAAGCATACAAGGGCTTTTCAAGAGCCTGTTAAATTACGCCACTCTTCGCAATTGTAAATCGCGTTTCTACTTTCAGGAATTATTTCTTACACGGAGTACCTGTTTCTTCTGTCCATCCTGACGAGTAAGTTTACCGCCGCTAGATGTATTCACGAGGCAAATTGTGAACTCGAATGCACAAAACGCTCAAATGAAACGCAACGACCGATCTCGCGGTGTTGGATATACAAACCATACGTTGCGAGGGAAAATCGGCCGATGAGATGCCCGCGTTCGTCTTTTTTATTCGCTTGAAAGAAGCTGTAATCTGTACGCAGCGTTCAATTTGTGCGATGCGCCCGGTGCAAATTATTGTGTGACAATTTGAGTAGCGTGTGGAG
>NW_011959155.1:0-1723 GCF_000949405.1 Vollenhovia emeryi | reverse complement strand
CGCCCAGACGATAGACCCCGGGATAAACTGGTTCACCCCGCTCCGTGTCCATTAGCATCGATAGGCGTTTCTCGACATCCGCCAGCAGCTCGTACGCCGGGTCAGTTGGGTTTCGCGCATCATCCTTGATCCAGCCTTGGACAAGCAGCACCCAATCGTCCTGCCGCACCATCTGTTCTTCGTCCGCATAGTTGCCGTAGTCGGTGGCCTTTGCTTCGAGGACGGACAGGATCGGCAGCCGGTCAGTGAAGTTAGCGCCGAAACGGTCACGACCCCGGAACACCTTGCCACGTAGGTCAAACTGATAGCCGTTGTCGACGGTAATGCCCTCAAGGTGTTCTGTCAATTTTTTCAGAATATCTAAGCGGTGGCTCATTTCGATAATCTCTCAAAGTTGCGGTGGAACTCGGCCGCTACCATGTCGCCGACGGCCGGGGCCACTTTGTCCGCCACTTCCGCGAATACCTGATCCACAGACGGCCCGTACAGCAGCGCCACGCGGCCCGGGACGAGCCATGATTTGTGCTGCGAGCGTTTGTTTGCCAGCGTCTCCCCGGCGGACAGGCGCACGGCCAAGCCGATGTTATAGTTGTCTTCGGTCAGGCTCGCGCCTTTGTTCAGTCGGACGAGGAAGGCGTTTTTCAGGAAGGTGGTCTTTCCCTTCTTCACCCTGACCTGTACACCGCCGCCCATCTTGCTCCCGGCCACGACGGCGCCGCCGGTGACGAATCGGGCGAGGCTGGTGGCGCGCTTACGCCCGGTGATGACGGCTTCGAGGTTGGTCTGCGTGGCGCGCTTAGTCAGCTTTAGGCGGTCTGCGTTGAGGTAGCCGGACGGGAAGGCTACTTCATTCAGCATCGAACGCTTGATCAGGGACATGCCCTTGCCGGAGGCTGTGCTATTAATTGCCATGCGGATCGACTGATTTGCGATGGCCGGTACCGACTTGATGTACTCTTCCAGCTCGGTGCCGCCAATCGCTATGATGTTGACAGGCATGATTACGCCCTCGCTACCTGCCAGACGACTTCGGTGGGGCCGACAATCGGCTCTTGTGTTTTGAGAAGGAGCCGGGCGTCGTTGAAGCCCTCGGCGGTGATGACAATGGTGTCGCTCTCATCGAGTGACACGCCCTTTTTCCTGCAGCTCGGCACGCATGAAGATGATGCGCTCGATCCCTTCAATCACGTTTGCATAGCCACCGTTTTCGATGTCGCCCAGCACCGCCAGTTTATTGTGCCAGCGGACGGACAGGCCATCGATGACTTCGCCGGTGTAGCTTTCATAACGTGCAGAAACAGACAGGGACGCGTGAACGTCCCTGCGTGCCTTCGCTTTCACTGCCGCGAAGTTTGAGGCCATGCTTAAACCTCGTCGTCTTCTGGCTTGGCGTCAGTCTTCTTATCGTCCTTGCCTTTGCCTTTGCCACCGGCGTTTTTAGCGTCGGCATCGGCTTTCGCTTTGGCGTCGGCCTCGGCCTTGGCTTTAGCATCTGCCTGCGCCTGCACGTTTTCCACGTCCACTTCAACGATCGGGCGGGCGAGCGCATCCGGGTTGATGCTGTTGATGTCTTCCAGCTCATTCTGCTTGAAGTCGAAGATGTCGCCGATGGCTGGCTTGATGCGCTGGCCGTCACGGTAGATGACGACGGTCTGGACTACTTACGTTTTGGCATAACTCTCTTCCTCTGAATCGAACCGCCCGGGTGGGGCGGCTCGCGGGT
>NW_011959154.1:0-1723 GCF_000949405.1 Vollenhovia emeryi | reverse complement strand
TGTCGAATTATCGTAGATGTCTACGATAATTTTTTATCCGTTCTTAGCTTTACCCAGGATTAACGACGTGGACGTGACGGAAATTATAATCCCTTTGGGGTGCTTGTTTATTGTGAGTCCCCTCGCCTCTCACCATCGGGGTGCTTGTTTTAGGTGAGTCCCCTCGCCTCTCACTATCGGGGTGCTTGTTTTAGGTGAGTCCCCTCGCCTCTCACCATCGGGGTGCTTGTTTTAGGTGAGTCCCCTCGCCTCTCACCATCGGGGTGCTTGTTTTAGGTGAGTCCCCTAGCCTCTCACTATTCGCCAACCTTAATTCTTTCCTTGCTCAAATTGGTATCCACCCTTCTCTTGGCAAAGTCCCAATCGATAATAAACTCCATTGGAAACATTCTGTAACATCTCTAAACTAATACCATTTGACGCTTCAACAATTCTGTGTTTCAATTCCTCGATATGGTTGGGTTTGGTTTCAAAAACTTTGCTTTTCAAGTATCCCCAGTAACAGAAATCAAGAGGCGACAAATCGGGTGATCTTGGTGGCCACTCAATGATACCTCTTCTACCAATCCACCTGTCAGGGAAAACGTTGTTCAGTACATTGCGTACAATTAGGGCAAAATGAACTTGAGCTCCGTCTTGTTGAAACCAAACATTCTCGAATGCATCCCCAACGATAGCTTGTATTGCAGGTATTATGTTATCGTTCAACAAATTTACGTACTTTTCAGATGTCAAATTGCCATCAATGAAGAATGGCCCGATGATACGATTACACAATATTCCAGCCCAAACGTTAATTTTTTCCGGATACTGTGTACGATGCTCCCTCATCCAGTGGGGATTCTCATCGGTCCAATACCTCATGTTATGCCGATTGACAGATCCGCTCAACTCAAAGATTGCTTCATCCGAAAAACACGTCCAAAACAGAAATTGATTATTTCTGTCGAATTGTAGCATCATTTCCTCGCAGTATTCAAGTCTACGATCATGATCGTCTCCGATAAGTTTTTGCACTAGTTTTATTTTGTACGGATGATACCGATGCGACTTCAAAATCTGAAGGACAGATGTTTTACTAATTTCGGTTTTTTGAGCTACTTTTCGACTCGAAGTATGAGGATTTTCTTGAAAATTCAATATAACTTTTAAAGATTTTTGTTTGTTTGTGGCAGTTTTAGGTCTTCCAGATCGTGGTTCATCATTGACTGACCCAGTTCTTTCGAATCGATTACAGGTTCGATATGCAGTAGATTTTGAAATAGGTGCACGATTCCGGAATGTATCGTTGAATAAATTAACAACGTCACCGTATGATCTTTCTCTATCACCAAATCCCCGCATCATGAGAATTGTTATTCTTTCCCTCTCTGACAATGCCATTGTTGACAGTATAATGAAGTAAAGAATTTTCTAAACTTTAGCAGTCCTATTAATACTCTAATAAAGTCTGCAAATAAACTTTAAATTGTAATATAAATCCCTAAAATATTCCAAGATGAATAAGGTGTTTCCGGTTCAAGAGGTAGACTGTGAATGAATTTACTCTAGAACCCCAAAGTATCCCGAAATGAATAAGTGTTTTTGGTTCACGAGGTGGAATGTAAATGAATTTACTCAAGCATCCCAAAGTAATAAGATGATAATCACGGGATGATACCGTGGGATCACCTAATCCTGTGGAATCATGGGTTGATTCCGTAGAATTATCTGATCCCATCAA
>NW_011959153.1:0-1723 GCF_000949405.1 Vollenhovia emeryi | reverse complement strand
TAAAAAAATCGATCGATGAGCGGGAGGTGGAGCGACGCGCGAGATACTATGTTTATGTTTCGGGTCGCTCGCGCTCGCTGCCGCGCTCGCCGCCCGCGCCGCGCTCCCCGCCGCGCCTAGGTTTTTTCCCACCATGGTGTATCTCGCCTGTCGCTCCACCTCCCGCTCATCGATCGATTTTTTTAAATGCCTTCCGAGTCCGGCCTACCGTCTCCTGCATCCTCATTCGCTCAAACGTGTAAATTTACTACTCAATAACTAATGTTACTTTGTACCGCAGTACATGATATTTCTCCTTAGTTTAACTCAATCTACCACTATTTTCAAAGTTGCTACTTTTGCATCAGACACCCTGTATAAATATGCCTCGAACGTATAAAACTACTATTAGAAGATTTCTGGAATCTTCGAATGTTCTTGGCGTATATTAATAATA
Organism: Vollenhovia emeryi; assembly: GCF_000949405.1. Lineage (NCBI taxonomy): Eukaryota > Metazoa > Arthropoda > Insecta > Hymenoptera > Formicidae > Vollenhovia > Vollenhovia emeryi. Next base: position 1,287 of record NW_011959153.1, on the reverse strand, counting down.
ATAATAATAATAAATCTTTATTTACGGGTTAACCCTTTAGTATACAGAGGAGATACATAAATATATTAGAGAATGCGGTTGCAGTAGATAAGAGTATGTAACGATGCACCCCGAAGCCGCATCGTTCCCCGGCTAAGACCGCCGGATGCCGCCGATCAAACGATCCGGCGAAGGGCGGGCGTCTTACGCCCGCCGCCTAATCGCCCAAGCACCGGCCGGTCGCGAACGTTCGCCGAAACGACCCGCGCCGAAACCCCGCGGAACCGGCCGAAACCGTCTACCCGACGTGCTCCGTACCGCGCCGAGGGGCGCAAGCGCGCCACCCCGCCACGCGCCGCCGATTTTGGCGCCGCCAAAATCGGCGGAAACAATATAAAAGGGCAAACGAACGCCGAAACGACAGATTCCGCCGCCGACCAGCTCAAGAGCTAGAAGGCAATCCGCACCCGAATCCTCCCGCTGTTTCTACGACCAAGTCGTTGGGATGGAGCGTACTCCGCCTCCATCGGGGCCTCCCGATCAGAGTCGGTTCGGAACAGTTCCTAACAACCGACCGCCCGGATACAAAGGGGGTGAGGTGTTCCTCGCCTCCAGCAGGACTTACTGCTGTCCGGACGGCCGGCCTCCGTCTCTCTTTCGAGTCAGGGGCAAGGGGGGTAGAGCGTGCTCTGCCTCCGCCAGGTTCTTGCCGGCACCCCGCTCGATCTCCCGTGGTCGCAACGTGGAGCGACCAGCCCGGAATCTCCGCGCCGAACCGAACGCGCCCGCGCTCGCCGCGCTCGCCCGCCGGCCCGCGCCGGCGCACCGCGCCGCCGAGACACCGAACGCGAACCGCGCGCCCGACCGCGCTTGTAAATAGCTCTGTAATATACCGCTTGTAAATACTTCTGTAACATACCGCCGTAAAAGACCGCTGTAAAATACCGCTGTCAAACGCCGCTGTAACATACCGCTGTAAATGCCGTTGTGACAGCTCCTGCGACTATCGCCCGGACCGGCGACCCGGCGATCGCGCGCCGCCCGGGAAATCTGTATGTCTGTGAATAAACTCATCGTGCCTAAAAACTCTACGTGTCTCGATCCGTCCGCGAACCTGACCCCGACGAGCTAGTCCGCGCTCGCGAGAAAACCAACCGAAAGACGGATCGTTTTAAGTATATACAGGGTGATTCAAAATAGGTATAGTGTCCCTGAAATGTCGTATTCCTGATTAAATTCTAAGACGATTTTTCTCTTACCAAAATGTTCTCCGAAGCTTAGTTTTTGAATTATTCAAAGAAATAGTTA
>NW_011959152.1:0-1722 GCF_000949405.1 Vollenhovia emeryi | reverse complement strand
TGTAAGACTAACACAGACACCTTGTGATGCACGAACATTGTTAGAAACTCCAAAAACAACCTGTGTATGAACCAACTGAAAATCAAATAAAACTCAATTTGAGCATTGACGGATTACCATTGGCAAAAAGTTCAAAAGCACAGTTTTGGCCACTTTTAGGTCACATTACTCACAGTGATTATAGAGAAAAACCATTTGTCATTGGAGTATTTCATGGATATTGTAAACCGAGCAAACCTGATGAAATCATTCATGAATTTATTGAAGAATATAATGACATTCAAAATAATGTATTTCAGTATGGAGAAAAAAAATCAAAATTGTGATAAATGCTGTAATATGCGATGCTCCTGCAAAAGCAGTCATAAAATGCATTAAAGGTCATACAGGATATTATGGATGCGACAAATGTGAAGAGGAAGGTGAATGGAGGGATAATCGAATGTTATTTCTCAATGAAAACGCTCCATTACGTACGGATGAAAGTTTTTTATTACGACACAATGAAGATCATCATGTGAATGATTCACCTATCGAAAACATAGCATTGAAAATGGTTACACAGTTTCCCTAGGATTATATGCATCTTGTTTGTCTTGGTGTCATGAAAAGACTTGCAAAATTGTGGATTAAAGGAATAAAGGATATTAAATTGCGTGCTTCTCAAATAAATCAATTGTGTACAGATTTGAAGCTGTTAATACCATACATACCTAAAGAATTTTCTAGAAAACGAAGAGGTTTGGATGAATTGGATCGCTGGAAAGCGACAGAGTTTAGACTGTTTCTCGTATATACGGGCTTGGTCACTTTGTGGCAGTGATGGGGGATCGGGAAACTTTTCTCCCGACAGGAGTCCTTATGCGCATGTGTGAAATGACGTAGCAGCTATTTCCACTGACGGATAGTTATAAGGGATCCCGCTCATCCCGCTCATGCGCGATAAATTCTGCCGTCCGCGTCTGTCCGTATTCCCGCGTTTCTTATGCCTTAGAAGTTAGATGTTTTAAAATAGCATACGTATATGTAGTGTTGGGTGGTTTAATTTTTAAATAATGTGCAATAAGAAGAAAGTGCAATGGATCTTCAAGAGCCTTCGACAAACGGCATCGAGGAGAAGAGGAAGCCAGCCAAAATATTCCAACGTGCCTGGTTAGGTATGGATATTTTTAAAGATTGGTTGAAACCACATGAGGACAATACAAAAGCTATTTGCTCGGCTTAATTACCAATCACACTTCTCATTGGAAATGACTCTTACACATCACGTCACATATATACAAACACAACCATGAAACACCGTCAGTAAAACACGAACCTAACGATTTCACACATCGATAACCCACATAGCACAAGACGTCCATCAGACGTCTGAATCATATGTCCGTTTTATGTCGGTACGTCCGTGGACATGTTATGAACATGTGGACATGTTATGTCCTAACGACGTCCATTTGTGGATATTCATGGGACGTCCTTAAGATGTCCAAAACATATCCATTTTATATCTGACTTCTATGGGCGAATTATGGATGTCCAATGTACGTCCTATTTGGGACATCCGTCGGATGTTCGCTACAGGATATTCAATGGATCCAAATCACTCCCGTTTTACGTTAATATACAGGGTGTATTCTAATTCGCGCCCACCATTTATATAGTGATATTTCTCATGAAAAACTGAGTCGAAGAGTCCCGAACCATTTTTTCGAGTCACGCCTT
>NW_011959151.1:0-1722 GCF_000949405.1 Vollenhovia emeryi | reverse complement strand
GTGCGTGTGTGCCTGCGCGCGCGCGTGTGTGTTTGTGTTGTATATGTGACGCAACTAAATGGAACATCAGGGATGGTGTTCAAATCCTATCTTGGAAATTTTAAAAGTTATTCAGGGATAATGCTAGAAGTACCGTAACTTTGAAACCTCATATCTCAAAAAGTACTTAACGCAAACATACTGTATTATAGCGTTTTGGAAAGCTATTGAAATAAGCTACAAAGATGTTTAATAAAAAAGGAGGGTTCCGTATAAAAATTTCAAGGTGATCTTTAGATAACCTTGATAAAGCTGTTCAAGGTCATGCTGATATTACTATGAAATGCGCCACTGAAAACGATGCAACTTTAGTGTTTAACATTTTTTTCTATCTTGGATATTTAAAAAGTTATTCAGGGATTAATACGAAGTACCGTAAATTTTAATCCTCATAACTCCAAAAGTACTTAACGAAAACGTACTTTATTATAGCGTTTTGGAAAGCTATTGAAATAAGCTACAAGAATATGTAATGAAAAAGGAGGGTTCCGTATAAAAATTTGAAGGTGATCTTTAGATAACCTTGATAAAGCTATTCAAGATCATACTGATATTACTGTGAAATGCGCCACTAAAAACGATACAACTTTAGTGTTTAAGATTTTTTTCTATCTTGAATATTTAAAAAGTTATTCACTAATTTCAACGTAAATACGGATTCCATGAAATTTCAAACATCTATAACTCAAAAACTAATCAACCGAATATTAATCAATTATGTATGAAATAGGGGTAGAAAAGACTGGAAAGAATAATAGAATAAGAAATTGCCCGATATCTTGAATATTTAAAAAGTTATTCAGGAATTTCAACGTAAATATACATATGTAAAAACTGAACCGTTGCACCGATTATCGTCAAATACAATACCAGCCATCTCTTAATCACACTCAATAAATGTGCCAAAGTAGAAGGCGATATCTCAAAAATTGCGGAGGTGAGAGCGCGAACAATTTTGCGAACACACATACACACCCACAGACTTTTTTTTAAAAAATGTGTTTTTTTGAGTTTTTAAAACATTCTAAACCCATTGGCAATGAAAACTGGAAAAAAATTTTTCGCATCGAAACGAAGCTTCCTCTATGAGGAAGCAAAATGTGTTTTTTGAGTTTTTAAAACATTCTAAACCCATTGGCAATGAAAATGCGATTTTTGCATCTAGAAGTGTGTACATTTCTTCATTACATTGTGTACCATCACTTCTGAAACACACTGTATAATGAAAAAGAGGGGCCTCTACCTATGTTTATTAGGACTTTTTGCTATAATGTATACATTTCACCATTACATTTTGTAGCATCACTTTTGAAACACCCAGTATAATGAAAAAGTGTTCATGTACGGATTCCAATGAAATTTCAAACATCTATAACTCAAAAACTAATCAACCGAATATTAATCAATTATATATGAAATAGGGGTAGAAAAGACTGGAAAGAATAATAGAATTAGAAATAGCCCGATATCTTGAATATTTAAAAATTTAATCAGGAATTTCAACGTAAATATACATATATATGTATGTATAAACTGAACCCTTGCACCGATTAAAGTGAAATACAATACCAACCCTCTCCTAATGACACTAAATAAATGTGCCAAAGTAGAGGGCGATATCTCAAAAATTGCGGAGGAGAGAGCGCGAACAATTTTTGGGCACACACACACACACACACACAC
>NW_011959150.1:0-1722 GCF_000949405.1 Vollenhovia emeryi | reverse complement strand
ATATGGAACAGTTCTTCCTAGATAACCAAGCGTACAATTTCCGCACAAGATACCACTATTGTACGATATATATCGAACAATACGCAGTACAGATACGATGATGGTACGCTGTACTACAGTACCATGTAACTTTTTTGTATTGATACCGTACAGTTACGCCATACGTCGCCATCTCGTGGCAGTACAGTAACAATACAGTAGCACTATCTCGTGCGCAAATCGCACGCTTGGTTATCTGGGTTATATTATCCACTATACTCCTTTGGCACTATGTCAACACTTTTACATTGTTACTAGTATTTTTAAATTATACAAATCTTTATTTGTGATCATCACTCATCTGTAAAAATTACAAAATATTTTTATATAACTTTTGTATAAGCCAATTTCTATTTGAACACATACAGGGTGAATCTTGGCAGTTGTTACAACTTTTTACCATAGGACACGGGTTACCGACCGCAACTGTAGTTAACTGAGTAGTTCATAGATGTCAGCTGCATAGATCGATCTGCTGTACAGGCACGTTAAAAACAGAATCAAATAATCTGTTGCATGCTATGCATACGTTTCCGATAAATAATATGTATATCCAACTTTCTTAGGCGTTTTAGTTTTTACATGGATGTATAATAACGTAATTTCTTAATTATCATTGTGTATCTATCGCATAAGAACAAATAAATTTCGATATTTGCGTATCTTTTTCAATAATATTTTATTAAAATTCTTTATTTGATGACATATTCTTTTCACGCTTACGTGAAAGCATTTACATTTCAACGCGTAGAAGAAGAGTTGGATCTACAGCGTTAGAAATTATACATACAAAAATATTAAGTCTACAATTATTACGATTATATTATATTATTATTAATTATTACTATTTGGCACAGATGGAAGTAGCCAATTGAAATATCAAAATATTTTTGCATAATGACGCAACTTTTATAAGAATAATTGTAGACTTAATATTTTTGTATGTATAATTTCTAACGGTGTAGATCCAACTCTTCTACGCGTTGAAATGTAAATGCTTTCACGTAAGCGTGAAAAGAATATGTCATCAAATAAAGAATTTTAATAAAATATTATTGAAAAAGATACGCAAATATCGAAAATTATTTGTTTTTACACGATAGATACACAATGATAATTAAGAAATTACGTTACTATACATATCCATGTAAAAACTAAAACGCCTAAGAAAGTTGGATATACATATTATTTATCAGAAACGTATGTATGCATAGCATGGATAGCATGCAACAGATTATTTGATTCTGTTTTTAACGTGCCTGTACAGCAGATCGATCTATGCAGCTGACATCTATGAACTACTCGGTTAACTACAGTTGCGGTCGGTAACCCGTTGTTACGTCTGGGTAATGCCCATTCTACACCTATGCCCATTCTACACCTAGGGATGATCCTGTTACGTCTGGGTAATCTAGATTATCGACCGAGACTTCGTAACTGGATAAATCAATGTAATTATTAAATCTTGTAAATTCAAATCTTTCCCTAGTTTTCAGTCACCCTGCGTTCACCGGGTTTACTGGGGATTAGGGGGTTAGTGATCCGTCGTCTAAACCAGATACAGTAATTGCATAAGTATTCACTCACCAAAATTAGTATGGTCTTATTCTCTGTATAATATATATATATTTTATTGCGAAATACTTTCCGCTCCTCTCTACGGGAGAGAAATCGTGTCTCCTG
>NW_011959149.1:0-1722 GCF_000949405.1 Vollenhovia emeryi | reverse complement strand
AGACGCTTCTGGCATTTAGTTTGCCAGTACCATCGGAACAGACGCTTTATTTGAGGCATGTTTTATCATATCATTATTTTGGAAAAGGCAGCAGTTTATTGCCTTCTATAATTTTGAAAAAGTGTTGCCTCATGCACTTTACGTCTTTGGAATATTTTTCATTACAAGGATTGCCTTCTAAGGCTACAGTTGTGGCAAAAGCTGCGGCGTAAATTCCACAACATGTACCGTCAGGTTGTGTTTGAACTTTTTCAAAAATAATATCACTTTGGCTTATTTTCGGATAACGAAGATGTATATAATTTTTTTCTTTGGCTACTAACTTATCGTATGTACAGCCAGGTAAACTATCATATACGTGAAGTTTGGTGCCATCAAAAAATATACATCGCCAGTGATCAGTGCAATTTCCTCCAATTATTTGTAAACTTTTGTCGCTATGACTAGCTACAATTATATGAGGAAACTCTAGATATTGCACACTTTGCGTTTCAAAATGAGAAGTTTCTCTTATAACGCGTAAAAATCGATCCAACGATTCGTCGTTTAGTTTGCTATATATAGGCAAGACATTCTTTTTCACCCATGTAATAGGAGCAATAGTCTCATCCAGAATTCTTTTATGTCTTGCCTTATCTTCTTCACTTATATTCAGTTTATTGCTTGTACCAACAACAATGCAATCATCATCCTGCATATCTTGAGCAATCGCAACAGTAGTAACTGCTGCTTTCGTCGGTGAAATGTCACATAACTTTCGATCTTCCTCATTGGCGACATTTTTGCTTTCTATTGCATTGTACCGAATATTTTTTCGAATATTTATTTTTGTAACTGCTTCTTCCTTTGCTTTTGTAATGTATCTTGGATTCCTAATTGGCATATGCCTATTATGGCGACTATCCAAGATTTCCGGAAGCATGCATTCATAATAGAAGCGTCTTAGGAAAGGCAGCATTTGATCTTTCCAAAAAGCAGTGTCTCTGTTTACATACACTATTTTTATGCTTTTCGGTGTCCATATAGCAAAAACGCAATATTCTCGTTGCGTTATATTCAATTGACCTTGGACTTGATAAAAGAATCGATGATTTCGATTCATTTTATCTAGGTTTTTTTTATCAAAGATGCCTTTCAAAGAAAGCAAAGTGTCTATGGCTTCTTCTGCTGTTAAATGTTCAGCCGATAGAGGACATTTAATTTCCACGACACCATTTTCGTCAATGAGTCCATCAGGAGAAGCACCCAGGTATGGATTTTCATTATCAATAAATAATCCGCAAGGTTTTATATCTTTCTTGAGTTTTGCGGCTAATTCTTTCCTCGCTACTTCTTCTTGATCGCGACCATATTTCATGGCTGCGGTATCAATGTGCGGAGGATACAAGATATTCTTTACTGCATTTGCGCAAGACGTTGTCGGTCTCATACGACATACCATTCCAAAATTAGATGCTGTCAACATTTCACGTCTCAATGACAACCATAGTTCAGATTCACTTTGATCTGTCGTTTCCCGTTCAATCTGCTTCCAGTTTTTTGCATTTTCGGACAATTTCTCTAAATGATGTTGCCGAAATTGTTCCAATACATCATCTAAAAGATCTGGTTTTTGTGATTGCGGGCCATAATGGCGATCTGTTCCTGATTCTCGTTTCTGTTTCTTTCGCCTTCCATCTCTTTCTCGAGATTCTCTGGTTCTCGCGACTTTTATTTGCCGTA
>NW_011959148.1:0-1722 GCF_000949405.1 Vollenhovia emeryi | reverse complement strand
CCCCCCCTCCAATATATTTTATTTAATTTTTTACTAATAATTTTAATATTATATATATGTATCAATATATTTTTATCATGTTAGTAATTTAATAATTAATGACACTTGTATTTATCATACTGGTGAAATCCTTTCACTTATTTCATTTTGATTATTAACACTATCATTGTTTATTTAATTTTTTTATTAAGCCCGCTGCAGACGACGCTATTTTTCTTGCTGGATTGCTCGCGATTTACTAAATTACTAGGAATCCTGAGTGCTGAGTGGTACAACGATGTTAATTTATTAGATTGCAAATACTCCAGCAGGAAAAATAGCACCGTCTGCAGCGGGCTTTAAATATTTGTTTTATCAGAGAGATCATCAAGGTTAGAAAGAGAAACTCTGATGCATTACAGAGTGCATGAAACAAGGATGGATTATAGCATACCAACTTTTCGACACTAAATATTTTATTTTTTCACAGTTGGTAGCCCTGGGAATCTATAGCCACAAAAGAGACGGAGAGCGCAGATATTTAGAGAGAGACACCGTCGAACTGAGCACACCATGTTATCCCTTCCACCATGGTTAGGACCGCCATATCCCCTCCCCCGTGGTTAGGATCGCCGTATCCCCCCTCCCCCGCGGTTAGGACCGCCCGGTTCCCTCTCCCCCCCAGCGGTTAGGACCGTCCGGTTTCTCCCTCCAAAAGTGGTCCAGAACTCTCATATATACCCTACTAATATTTAAAAAAATATTAAGTAAATAAAAAATGCTTCAGATAGAAGTTGTTCAAATTAATTAGTGGAAAAGATGTTATAAGAAAAAATATGGGTTTCCATTAAAAAAATTGGTTCTCACCTCCACTTGACTTTGGAGACGCCGACCAAGGTTATACAAATATTACTATGTTATATTCCCTCTGAAACCCTACAACTTTTGTAGGAAACATTTCTTTCTAGAATGCATTGTTTACGGAATATTCCACCTGTTACGTTTGAAATTGAACACCCTGTATATACAGGGTGTCTCGTTTTAAAATAGGACACCCTATATAGTATATGTATGTATTTTGTTATATGTTATATGTATGTATTTCATTATACAATGTATAATATATGTATACATGTGTACATAATGTATACTTTATCACGTAAAAATCTTACCTTTTTAAAAAAAGGTAAAAAAAAGCACCAAGTCTAAGCTCCAATTCAACCGAATATATTTTGTTACTCTATCTTTTTTGCAAAAGTATAATCTCTACAAAAATATCTTTACTGCAAAAGTATCTTCTTTACAAAAATAGTATCTCCACAAAAATCTTCTGTACAAAAATATCGTCTCCACAAAAATATCTTCTCTACAAAACTATCTTCTCTACAAAAGTAATGATATCAACAAATTGCGCCAAATAAAACAGCGGATATTTATACAAACTAGTTGCTTTAGCATTAGTTTTTGATTAAAAAATGTTATATTTCTTAAAAATCAAACTCAAGATTTTATTGGAAAAAATAATCGAGTTAATAATAAAACACCGATGAAAAGAATAGCAACTGTTTAGAAATTTAGAAACTCTGTATCTGTTCAGGCGAATTAAGGCGTGTGTCTATGACGCTAGTACTTGGTCCAAGTTCTAATTCCGCGAAATATGTAGCCAATCAATGTAGCTGTTCCACAAAAGCTGCAAGTTGATTGGCTACGCATTCCTCAAAACTAAAACTTGGACCAAGTACA
>NW_011959147.1:0-1722 GCF_000949405.1 Vollenhovia emeryi | reverse complement strand
CCGGATGTACGTGTCAAATAAATATATTATATAATTCAAAATCCAGACGTTTTGGTATGATATCGGATCATTTTTAATGTATATACAAAATTTATGGAGTAAATACTAATACCAATGAATGAATGTTTATTCCCCTTTCGGGCAATACATTAGCGCTTTTTTCAGGGAGCGTATCCCCAACCCTTTACAACCTTATTATCCCGTTCTCTCTCGCGACCTGGCCTTCTGCGACCCTTACATATTATGTACCTTCCCCCCATAAGTATTTTCCTCTTCCTCACTCTCCCACCCCCCAGTTCTATACCTATTCTATTCTTCTTTCCTCTGTCTCCTTCCTTATCCCTCCTCTCCAGTCTCCATTCTCTGCCTCTATTTCCTTTCTTCCCTTCTCCTTGACTCTCCTTCTGTTGCGTATCATCCCGCGCGTCGTGCACGACATACACATATATACGCATATGGCTACGCTTGCATACACGCATATATACCATGTCGGGACGGATCACTCGGACTCTGCTCGGCATAAAAAGATGCGGCTGGCGGTGTCGGCTCCGTGCAAAGGCGAGCGGCGAGTCGGCGTCGCGCGGGCATTTGTTTGCGTGGTCGCGGCGATTTTGGTCTCGCTTCCGCGTTTTCCCCCGGGTCCCCTTTTTCTGGTCCGCGGTTCCTGTGATCCAGGACAGCCAATGGGCGTGCGATTTCGGAGACGGGGATGCTGGTGGGGATCGGGCGGGATATAAGTACGTTGCTCGCGGGCATCATCGCCAGTTAGAAAATCGTAGTCAGTCGTAGATATCGCAATTGACCGTTCCGAAGCAGAGTTTGATCGCGACTCAGAGTTACGGCTCCCAGGCGTGGTCGCGATCGTAGTGTCCGGTTCCGGTGTGAGATAATAATCATACACGCAGAGACTATTGTCATCGTTTTAACCGCGGCTCAGGGCATCAGCCTCAAGGCGTTGCCGTGGTTCCTTATGCGACCGATTTGGATTATAATCAAAGTGTAAATGGAAAAATAAACTCGAACTAAAAATACAAAGGTTTTTCATCAAGCGAAACAACGATACGAGCACGAAGGTGCCCGTATTCGACATAGAACACCTTCTTTTCCATTACTCCTCTCTTTCTCCTTTTTCTTTCCTATCCTTCTCGCCTTCTTCCCTGTAAACCATTTCATATTAATTTACTGTATCCTCTCCCATTCCTCTCCTCCTTCTTTCTCCTCTCCCACCCATTTCCATTCTCTCCCATCTATCCACATCCTCCTATTCTCCACCCTTACCCTTCTTCCCATAGCCCTCTCTTTCCCTGTCTTTTCTAACATTTTCCTCTTCCTCACTCTCCCACCCTCCAGTTCTATACCTATTCTATTCTTCTTTCCCCTGTCTCCTTCCTTATCCCTCCTTTCCAGTATCCATTCTCTGCCTCTATTTCCTTTCTTCCCATCTTATTCTTCTCTCTTCCATACTCAGGTCCTTTTTTTTTCGTGTGGAAATCCTTTATGGATACCCGGGCCCCCCTCTGGGAAGGGAGTTTACGAATGGCCCGGGTTATGTGGGACTGCCCGCCTAATGACGATCGGCTGCTGCCGCTGAAAATTGCGGCAGCTGGGCTTACCTCACTAAAACCACACGGTGATCTGCGCGGTGCTATAACTTGGGGGACGCCCAGGACTTGGCAGAGCCATTACTTCTGGACGCCCCCCGCACCGGCCCGCCGTTTGACT
>NW_011959146.1:0-1722 GCF_000949405.1 Vollenhovia emeryi | reverse complement strand
CAAATTATTCTTATTTCGCTCTTAAAGCTTCCTCTATGAGGAAGCCATGTGCAAATGTCTAATTTGCACACTTTACTTTACCATTTTTCTAATTATAAATTTGCACATTGCTTCCATTGTTATGGCTTCCTCATAGAGGAAGCTTTAAGAGCGAAATGAGAATAATTTGAATACTTTCAAGAAACATCGTAGTAAAGTTAGATTTCTCTCTTAAAGCTTCCTCTATTTGGAAGCCATAACAATGGAAGCAATGTGCAAATTTCTAATTTGCCTACTTTAATGATGACGAAGAAATGTGCAAATTTCCAATTTGCACGCTTCAATGATGAGGAAGCAATATGCAAATTTCTAATTTGCACACTTTCAAGAAACATCGAAAAAAATTAGATTTCGCTCCTAAACCTTCCTCTATGAGGAAGCCATGTGCAAATTTCTAATTTGCACACTTTACTTTACTTTACTTTTTTCTAATTATATATTATATTGTTCTTCAGTTTTTTCAATCAAAATGTCATATATATATCATTAAAATATGATTAATTAGTTCTTGCGTTATAGACATTTGAATTTTTGGGAAATCGTTATTAAAGAAAATTTGCGATAGTTACACCAACCAGAGACATTTCTCACAAAAATTAATATTAGAATTTTTTGCTTATACTATGTATACATTTCACCATTACATTTTGTAGCATCACTTTTGAAACACCCAGTATAATGAAATAGTGTTCATGTACGGATTCCGCGAAATTTCAAACATCTATAACTGAACAACTAATCAACCGAATATTAATAAATTAAATATGAAATAGGGGTAGAAAAGACTGGAAAGAATAATAGAATTAGAAATAGCCCGATATATCCAAATTTGCAAAAGTTAGAGCAACCACAGACATTTCTCAAAAAATTCAAGATTTTTTCAAAAAGAAACCCATTTACCGATCATCGCAAAAATCAATACCAACCTTCCTTTAGTGACATTTAAAAAAAAACAATTTGCAAATTTCTAATTTGCCTAGTTTAATGATGAGGAAGAAATCTGCAAATTTCCAATTTGCACGCCTCACTGATGAGGAAGCAATATGTAAATTTCTAATCTGCACACTTTCAAGAAACACAGTTCAAAATTAGATTTCGCACGTAATCCTTCCTCTATGAGGAAGCCATGTGCAAATTTCTAATTTGCACAATTTACCTAACTTTAGTTTACTTTTTCTGGTTATATATTATGTTGTTCTTCAGCTTTTTCAATCCAAATTTCATATTTAATTCATTAGTTCTTGATTTATTGACATTTGAAATTTTAAAAATCATCATTAAATAAAATTTTCGATAGTTCCTCCTACCAGAGAGATTTAAAAAAAATTTAATATTTGTACTTTTTGCATATACTAGTAGTAGTAGTCTGTTTATTTCTTTCGAAATACAGTGGCGCTTTTGAAGGGAGCGTTCCCGAAGCCTTTACAGCCATATCCTTATCTCTCCTACCGCGACCTGGCCATATGCGACCTTTACATACTTTTACCCCCCTCCCCTCGACCCTCCCCCTACCCTTGTCCCTCCTTCCTCCTTCCTCTTTCCTCCTTTCTTCTCCAGCATCCTTTCCCTCCTCCTTCCATTTCCTGTTTCCACCTTCTGCCTTCTCTCCCTCCGTCCTGTCTCGTCTTTCCTTCTTTCTTTTCCTGCTTCCTCCTTTTGTTCCCTCTCTCCTGTGCCTTCCCA
>NW_011959145.1:0-1721 GCF_000949405.1 Vollenhovia emeryi | reverse complement strand
AAGGTAAGTTTTTTAGGTACACCTAGACACCGAAAACTACGGTATTAATACACCTAGACTTATTCAAACTTGGTGCGAGACGCTACATGAGATACGCGACAGCAACGCCAATGCCACGTTGCGGCAGAAAAGTGAGATGGATTTTGGCCTGGTTGACCACGACGACCACGACCACGACGACCACGACGACCACGATGACCACGATGACGATGTTTCTTAATAAAATTACGTGAAAATTCAGACTCGTGGACTTTGCATTGCAATATCTCTACTCATGGGGCACGTAGGAAAAAAGTAAAAATAGTTTTATTATGCAAATCGTACCCAAGCTGTCGATTAAGCGCAGTCTCAAGTTCGTGGGATCAGCCATTGTTGAGAAAAAAAAATCTGAGGGCCCGTCAAGTCGTGTACTCGCGTAAACTTACACGGTCGGTCTCGCGCGCGTGGTACTAGCTTCGCTTACACTTGGCGCGAGACACTACCGTGTCTCGTGATATTTTTGTAAAGAAGATATTTTTATAGAGATGACATTTTTGTAGAGAAAATACTTTTGCAAAAAATATTACCTACATTATTTTTCCGATAAAATTTTTAGTTTGATTTTTAAGAGAATTACTTTTGTAGAGAAGATACTTTTGTAGAGACAATACTTTTGTAGAGAAGATTTTGTAAGGATTATACTTTTGTTAGAGAAGATATTTTTGTAGAGAAGATTTTGTAAGAAAGATACTTTTGTTAGAGAAGATACTTTTGTAGAGACGATACTTTTGTAGAGAAGATTTTGTAAGGAAGATACTTTTGTTAGAGAAGATACTTATGTAGAGACGATATTTTTGTAGAGAAGATTTTGTAAGGAAGATACTTTTGTAGAAAAGATAGAGTAACATTGGAGCTTATACTTGGTGCTTTTTTACCTTTTTTACTACTATACAGGGTGAGGCATTTAAAACTGTTTTTCAGAATATTTGGAAAAATACAAATCGGATTAAAAAAAGTTGCAATAAAAGTTGTTCACCTCGAAGAATTGCAGATTTGGATTCTCCGTGAAAAAATATGTAACTTTTGTATGAGACATTTTTTTCGTTTCATCATAGATGGCGCTGTAATCGGCAAAAATGAAAAAAGTTGAAAATTGTTGAAAAATGGTAATATCACAAAAAATACACATCAGATTAGGAACATCAAAGTAAATTTTTTGATATTTTTGAAAATGCTATCATGTGACACCGTCTACCCTTCTGCAATGCATTCTTAGACTACTTTTAGCTTTACCGAGGAACAACGACGTGGACGTAGTAGTAATTTGTTCCCTTCGGGGTTCTTGATTTTGGTGAGTCCCCTTGCCTCTCACTATCTCGGGGTGCTTGATTACTGTGAGTCCCCTTGCCTCTCAGAAGTGTTTCATTGAAACAAATGTTCGAAATGATGTCCGTTGTTTCTAATGCACATTGCAACTCTGTGTCTGAAAGACGATCCGATATTTATAAGTGTCTCTGCGCTAATGTTTGCGCATTCATTGATAATTCGCTGCTGCATATTTTCTGGGGTTGTTGGTACATCCATGTAAACTCTCTCTTTTAGCCTTCCCCACAGGAAAAGATCGGCAGAAGTCAAATCGGGTGAACGTGCGGGCCAATTTTGAGGACTTCCTCGTCGAATCCATCGACCCGGATAGTTTCGATTCAAAACTTCTTGAGATATTCGTGAATATTGCGCTGGGC
>NW_011959144.1:0-1721 GCF_000949405.1 Vollenhovia emeryi | reverse complement strand
GATCAGCGGGAAATTTCGGAAACGGAGAGAGAAAACGAGCAAAGGAGAGGAAGACCAAGAAAAATCAAGAGTGCCTCCGATGTAGACTCCGCGAATGAAACTTATAGTCGGGATAACCTCGAGGTTAACAAACTCAATGATGAGACATATTGTGCACTTTTAGCTGAAGTGAATTGAGATCCAACTTCATACAAAGAAGCCATATCTACGACTGAAAAGCACAAATGGCAAGAGGCAATCAATGACGAGCAGAATGCAATAGAAAGGAACAAAGTAGGGAAAATAGTAGATAGACCTAAAATGAGTTGATAGGAAGGAAACCCAATATAATAGACTCCAGATGGGTGTTAAAACGGAAGACTGAGACCACTGGCAAGACGAAATACAAAGCACGACTGGTTATCAGGGGTTTCAAAGACAAGAATGTATACGATCTGACTGAAACCTATGCGCCTGTCTCCCGACTGTCAACAGTGCGTTTAATGATAGCCATCATCAACAAGCTTGATCTTGATGTCTGTCAACTTGATGTCAAGACAGCTTTTCTGAACGGAACTATAAGCGAAGAAATTTATATGGAAATTCCGGAGGGAGCTCACAGCTCAATGGAATTAAGGAAAACGGAAGGTCTGTAAAATTGAACGAGCTCTCTACGGATTGCGCATAAGTCCCAAAAGGTGGAATGAGCGATTTACGAAGGCAGTTGAAAGGACTGGACTGAAAGCGGACGAAAATGACCCCTGCCTTTTTGTGTGGAGAAAAGGTTTTGACTTTCTCATTCTTCTGCTCTATGTGGATGACATGTTGATGGCGGGAAATTGTAAAGGGAAGCTGTTGGAAGTTAAAGCGAAGTTGATGAATGATTTTGAAATGACCGACTTGGGAGAGCCAAAAACTTTCCTAGGTATCGACATTAGTCGAAATAGAGAAAGAAGAACGGTGACCCTGAGTCAAGAAGCATACATTGAGAAAATGCTAAAACGTTTCGGATTTGAAGAAATGCACCCCCAACGGACGCCAATGGTGACAACTCAAGTTGCCAACCGGGAACGCAAGCTAAGAGAAGAACTTAATGATGAGAAATCTTTGGCCGAAACGAGTGAGCCAAAGAATATTCCTTATTGAGAGGCTACAGGTTCTCTGCTTTATCTGGCAAACGCAACACGACCAGACATTTCCTACACAGTGAACGTGCTCAGTAGACATCAGATAAGTCCAACTGAGGATGATTGGAAGGGTGTCAAACGAGTGTTCAGGTACCTAAAGGGGACTAAAAACCAAGGTTTAAACATGTTGGCCCATGGAAATGACGTTGAAGCCTTTTCGGATGCTAGTTTCGCAGATTGCAAAGGAAGTTTGACAACATGTGGATATGTTGTGAAGCTTTACGGTGACTCAGTTGCTTGGAGGACGTATAAGCAACCCTATGTGGCATTATCTACATGTCAAGCAGAATACGTGGCGATGAGTGAAGCTTGTCAGGAGATAGTTGCCTTACATAATTCTCTGAAACGGATGTTAAATAAATCTTATGCCCCAATGCGTCTATGGTGTGATAATAAGGCAGCTGAAGCCAGTGCCAAAACAGGTGGTGGAACTAAACTAAGACATATGGTTGAGGTCCGCGAGCACTATGTTAAGGAATGTGTGAACAAGAACCTTGTTACAGTTAAATGGATAGCATCCAAGGATCAGATCGCAGATATCCTTACAAAGCCCCT
>NW_011959143.1:0-1721 GCF_000949405.1 Vollenhovia emeryi | reverse complement strand
CTTTGGGTTTTTTTTTGTTTGACCCGGTGGAAATCCTCATGGACCGTCACCCCGCTCCCGCTGGGACGGGAGGGGGTGGTGTGTGGGACTCGTCTCCCTGGCCCCTGGGGCCAGTAGTGCAATGGAGACGCCTACCGCACTAAAACCACCGGGGGTGGACTTCTCTGCGCTATTGGGGACTGCCAGGTATCGCAACAGCATCGAACTGCTGGTCAGTCCCCGCGCCGCGCGTCATCTCGCGCACCTCTGTACCCACGGCTGGGTATGGCCCTGAAGAAGGGCCTTCTCCTCCATCGGCCCTGAGAAGGGCCTTCTCCTCAGCTATGCGGCGGGGGTGCCACCAGGCCTCCCGCCGCGCCCCTCGTTGTTGTGGGGGCGGGTGAGTCACAAGTTTCCCAGCTTGTGCCCACCCCTAGGGTCCCAGACCTATCTTCTTCCTCCTCCCCTTTTAGTCGCCTTTTACGACAGGCAGGGGCTACCCCGGGGCTATTCTTCAAGCGGCACCCGTACGCCTACACTTTGGGTTACGCTGATGTCGACGGTAATGAACGAAAATACAAGGGTTACTTCAAACAGCTGTAACTTGAGAAATAAAATCGTAGTAACTTCTTTTTTTTTAAATTGAAGGGAAAAGTACACACTTTTTGATACTTCGAGCAGAATTAGCGAGGAAACATTTCCTACGCCCGGGTACCTGGCCAAAGTTGGTTAGTTTTTAGGTAAAAACATGTCCTTATGCATGCTCATCCAGACGAAGTGTACAGCGACTAAATCGCTGTTAGCGAACCTCGAGAAAAATAATCTCGAGGATTCCCAGCGAACTGACAAAAACATAAGGGTCTCAAGGCCCGAGATCAGGTCAAGGCAGCAATCGAAAAAAAGGCAAGTGTTAAAGAGTGTAAAACACTCTCCGGGCCGAACGATAGTCACGTAGTCAGCTTAACATTTACATTATTTGCCCTTGAAACAAATTAAATTCTCGTAATTTAGTAATAAAAGAACGCATGGGATAACAAATTACACGTCAACAACACTATGCTCTTATATATGTATATGTATGTATATGATATATGATTACCAACAACTGAAAAGATTCTTTTACTTGTATAAAATATAATCTATTGTACATGTTAGTTCTAAAAACAAGTATTTTTATCATTTTTATAATTAGTGCACTTGATTATAACAAATAATTTAGATATTTGCACATGAGACAACAGTTATTCTCCGTAACTAAATAAATTTGTAAATTTTTGTTAATTTTAGCATGCGTCTATTTTGGAATTATTGGTTTCACTATGGTGAAATATATTCCGGACTTCTTTATGATACAAATAAATAAAAATGGTAATTATTTAGATTAGCACACCCACCTCCAATAACCTTGGGCTTGACATATACATATTATAGAGGTCACCCTCCTGAGTAACCCTCAGAAGGATTTAGCCGGCGCTCGTTGTTTATTAAAAAGTTATTAAAAAAACAATGTCAACCAATTATATGTAATTTTCAGACACAAATATTAAAAATTTTGAAAAATGTTTTAAACAAAGTTGTAGATCTCTTTAAAATATACATTTTATGTCCTATTCATTTTTACTATACGAGTGACAGTTTTCGATCAAAATGATGGACACTAAATCTTATATCTCTCCTCCCATCTCCATCTGTCGTACGTCATGGAAGTACATGCATGGAGACAGTATGTTCCGCCCCCCCCC
>NW_011959142.1:0-1721 GCF_000949405.1 Vollenhovia emeryi | reverse complement strand
GAATACTCGTTTCCGGGTTTTGCTCGACAGCACGAATAATTGTTTCGCTATTCTGCGGATTTCTTGCGGCGCGATCTCTTCCAGCGTCGTGATTGTTCGGGAGGACATTCCCTGTTTCGTGTAATCTTTGCGCTGCTCGAAGTATGACAGCGGCCGACGGATGTCTTGCCCGATCTGGATACAATTCGGCGTATCTTCTTGCAGCGACGTGATACTCCCCATGGCATTCACCGAGTGCCATCAGCATGTCGTAGTATTCTTCGATAGTGTATCTTGCCATTTCGTCCCGTCGCTTCTGATAATCGGAGGATTATTGATACAGCCGTCGACAGGTTCGCCTAATTTATACGATCGTCGCGGGAGGTCGATCCCCTCCACCCCCCCACGACGAATCGGAAAACCGCGTGATCCCGTTACACCCCCACCGGGCCACGACCGACCGCGAGACATGACCACAGCCGGCCGCAGCCCGGGCTCCCGAGTTCCCCCGGGGGAGTTGGCATATGCCACAGGACGGGGGGAATGCCGCACCCCGCCACTGGGCTCCGGCCCCTTACTCACCCCCCCCCCCCGCTCAATGCGAGGGGGCTTTCAGGGGTTCCGCACCTCCGACCATGCGGACACCTTTTTTTTTGTTAACGCAGGAGAATCCTTTATGGATACCCGGGACCCCCCTGGGAGGGGGTTTTGTTAACTTGACCCGGGTTATGTGGGACTGCCCCTCTATCAGCGAGGTGCGCGCCAAAATGTAGTTTGGCGCGCGGGCTTACCCACTAAATTCCTGCGGTGGCCTGCGCGGTGCTTTGACTTTTGGGGGGACGGCCTGGCATTGACGGAGTCATTCCTTCCGGTCCGCCCCCCGCACCGGCCCGCCGTTGGTCTGGCGGACCTTCGCGCGCCCTCCCCCCGTGGGGGGGAGGGTGGGCTCCCGGTAGGGGAGCCCACTACTCTATTGGACGGGAGAGGTGGCCACCACCTCTCCTGTCCGCCTCCGAAGGAGGCCGGGCCGGACGGGAACCCCAGCCCGTCCGACCCAGGCCAGCTCCCCCGGTGTTAGTGGGGGAGGGCCTGTTCGTTGCCACCATCCGAGCGGCGATGTGCCTGCTGTGAGGGGAGGGATGTCGCTCGCGGTCTTGCGGGCGACCCCTCCCCCGCCCGTCAGGGCGGTGCAGGCGGTGACGAGGTGGGGGGAGGAGCAGGGGCAGCGGCGCGGGCGAGCATCCTTGCCCGGCTCCGCGTCATAGGGGGGGAGGCTGGGGGAGATGCTACACCCCCGCCTCTACTTCTTCCTCCCCCGCCTCCCCGCCCCCATCCCCTCGCGGCGGGCCGGGCCCGGGGTTGACGTCCACGAGCCCGACGCCGCCGCTGGCATCGTTGTTGCGGGCGGAGGGGGGGAGCCTCTCCCCTCCTCTCACGCTCCGCCGCCTCCTTCTTCGTGAGGACTCTCGCAGAAGGAGGCAAATGCGTGCCAGGACCTCTCCTCTTCCAGGATGGCGGCAATCACCGCTGGAAGGAAGAGGTCCTGTCCTACCTCGTGGACGAGCACTGCCCGTTCGTCCGCCCACGCAGGGCACTCTGCCAGCGTATGCTGAGCAGTGTCGTCCACGGCCTCACAATGGTGGCAGCCGGGAGTCTGCTCCCTTCCGATCCGACTCAGGAAATGACCGAAGCAGCCATGCCCCGTCAGAACCTGAGTCATCCGGAAGGACAACCCACTCCAT
>NW_011959141.1:0-1721 GCF_000949405.1 Vollenhovia emeryi | reverse complement strand
TTTTTAAATTCAGTATCTCGATAACTATTCGTCCAAGCGCAAAATAGTACAGGACTTTTCTGTTTGTCTTAGTCCCCTCTACCTTCCCATGACCGGTCATCAATATGTTGCGTAGCACCCTGTATAGTTACCTAATATAATATAATATACTCGCGAATATATTTTTATTTTTAATTAATAATAAGAAAGTTTTATTTTGTTTCAATTATATTAATACTTTTTAATGTTTCTATATTTAATTATTTGTTTTTAAATATACATATATAGTATGTGAAAATGGTTTTTTTGGAATACTGGTAAGGTTTTGGCAGGTTTTCCTTACCCTCTTGCAACAAATGTTGGTGTTCCTATTTCCTGCCAAAATAAAATATAATGAAATAAACAAAAATGTTTTTTGTTCAAACAATCATTCCAAATAAGTCCTATTATACTTCGTGTCTCGCCCGAGAGATTACAAAGGTAGTTCCGCTACTTCATGCCTTCAGATCACAAGTTTAGAGTCAAAGTTTTTCAAATTTACCGCCGAATCCGTGTCGCGGCGGCCCCGTTCCTCTTGTTTGTCATTCGTTTTCTTTGTGCCGACCAGGCCACAAGTATCTAGAGTCGTCACAGGAGAAGAAGATTATCAGCGATGGGAAAAAGCAAGAAAAGTTCACGCAGCAAAGACAGGGAGAAGGACCAGATATGGAAGAAGTTAAGGAGCCTAGAAAAACTGATCGAGTCGCGCCTGCCGGCGTCGGCACAACCTGGCATAGACGAGCATCACGACGAGATTTCAGGTAAAAATGAGATTGATCTCGGACGAGAGCCGAGGCAAGAATCTCAAACGAGGGTGAGCTTGGACGAGAGCCAAGACAATACCCGAAAAACAGGTTGAGCTCGGACGAGAGCCGAGACATAACCTGAAAATTGTCACCGGACGAGCTTATACGAGAGATAAGACAAGTTCCGAGTATCATAACCAGCTCTAAAGCTGAGAAAATGCCTCACTCTTAGCCTCCCTCCCCCCTCAAACCAGACACTATACAATAACCTTCTTACAGAGGATTTAACGATCATCGACGAGGTCCGCAGAGACACCGATTCCGAAGCAGCCACACCAACAGGCACGACGACAGAAGTCCCGACGAATACAAACACAGCGAGTCATCAAAACGACGACATGAAGGGAAAGGAAGAAGAGACATTGGATTTAGACGAGGAAACCTTGTTAATTTTGGGAGAGGAGCCCCCGAACGAAAAAGAACTGGAAATTCACACCAGTTTGGCCAATCGCTGGAAACCTTGGATTCAAGAAGGCCTCAAGAAGGAGACAAAAGATCTCCTACTGACAAAATACCCAAGATCAGGCACCTGTGACTTGGAGGCTCCGGTCTTGAATCAGGAACTCAGTATGTTAAACGCAAGCATACTAAAGAAGGATAAATATTTTAAAATCACTCAAAATCTAGCGGGATCAGCGCTCTCAGCGCTCGCACCGGTCATAACGGACTTAGTCCCCATTAAGTCAAACGAGGCTAGAAAGATGCTGGAAAACTTGTGGGACACAGCAAAATTAATAGCTGAGATACACCACTCCCAATCGGTGGCCCGAAGAGCATGCATACTACCATGTGTCTCAAAACAGATGGCAGAGCACCTGTCCAAGAAGACAACGGACAAATTTCTCTTCGGCGAAAACCTTTTTTTTTTTTTTTACGAGTGGAAATCCTTTGTGGATA
>NW_011959140.1:0-1721 GCF_000949405.1 Vollenhovia emeryi | reverse complement strand
AAAAGGCGACGATTTTCGATAATTTTTTTCTCGTTAACTATTGCGAAAATTGCAAAATGTTTCAGGACTTTTCTGTTCATCTCGATCCGTTCTACCTTCTCACGAGCTCGTGGACAAATGTTATAACTCACCCTGTATATTGAGTTGGAATATGTCAATTGAGCAAATTTAAAAAAAATTCTTTAGGTAAAATTTTAGATGTACAATATATCATTAATTTTATTTTTTATCCATATACATGTGAAAACAATGTGTGCAAATATATTCATTATAAAAAACAAAGAATTATAATTATACAATTTATCTTTAAAATGTTTATTTATTGTACATATGAGTATGTTGTGTGTATGCTATAAAATAACTAAAAATAGTCTACAATATGATAAAGACACAAATAACATTTTTTTCTTACAAAAATTATTTGTAGCTTATAACAATTATGACTTCAAAATTAACTACAGACTTCATCATAAATATTCTATCTTTTGTATGCATTTTTATGTCGTGTATCGCAAAATACTATTCCTTTTACGTTAACAGTGAAACGGTAAGTTCATTATCCATTCTGTGTGTGCATTTGTTGAAATAAATATAAAATTAATATATAAACTTTTATACTTACTTTTTATTAATTCTTTTTAAATTTTACTAAGACAAGTAGCTTAAAAACTTATTGACAGGACAGTTAAAATATTTAATAGAACAAGTTCAGCATTTCTGTAATGATTTAAGAGACAATAATGAAATTGCCATCATAGAAAAATATGGAAGGAACGCGAAACAATATACGACTAATCTTATAAGTAAGACATCATCTTTTGCTCTTTATACGTTTTTTTTATTTCAAGTCATTCAGTGAATTTTCTTTTAAAATTTTTATAAAATATAAAAGAAAATTCACTGAATGACTTGAATATAAAATATGAAAATATCTGTTATGAGTTACATTCATGCTTGGATTTAAATGCATTAAAGATGAAGAAATAAGAAAATTCTTATAAAACCTTTCATAATTAAATTAGCTTTAACTTTGTACTCCGTTCCAAGTATAATACTTTAAGAAATACGACTGACAGATGAATTATTATATATGTATTTATCAAAGTTCTAATAAGTTTCATATCCAAATATATACAATATTTTTGGTCAAGATATAATTACAGCAATAAAAAACTTTTAATTTTTGAAAGCTATATTTTATATTATTACTTCATAATATTATTTAGTGGCTGGTATTGGTTGTATATCTCTTTTTATGGGTGCACAATTATGGTCGAAAGTTACCAATGTCAATGTCGATGTTGTAACATCCACAAATGTGTCTCGCTCAGAACATCTGCAAATCTCAACTGAATTAGTCAATCAAGGAAGGTATTTTCAGTTACCGCTATTTTACATAAATGCAGCTATAAGCATAGGGAGTGTGGTGATCCTAGCAACAGGATCAATGCTCATTGCGTATTATCAACATGCTTGCGGAATGTTTAGAATTGCTAGGTATAATATATAATAAATAAGCAAAAAGTAGGTTAAATTAAAAGTATTTACTGATTCTATCATTTTTTACAAACACTCTTTCCTATACAAAACTGAAAATTTACTTTGTTGACAATTATACTCATATATTTATATTGCGTTAATCGCCAACTCATAGAATATTATAATATTATACAGGGTGTCAGATTCGATATGGACGACCCCAAAGATTATAGTAGATTGGG
>NW_011959139.1:0-1720 GCF_000949405.1 Vollenhovia emeryi | reverse complement strand
TAACCTTGTCAAGATTTGCAGTCTCGTCCTGTCTACATAGTTTCTTCACATTAATTAGTTCATCATAACTCTTGTTTTAGAAAATTATGGAAATTGTTTCTTTCCGTTGTACATAAATTTCAGTGCACCTATTAGAAGAACAATTATCATTTTTCCCATTGTTGAAGGCTAGGACCTGAAACCTGCTATTATACAATATAGCAATAGAATGGCGGGTTCCGGGTCGTTCAGATTTCAACAACGGAAAACCTAAATAATTATTATTAAAAACCTGTGTATTGCATACAAATGTGTTGGTATGACTGAGAATATGCCATTCACAAATAGGCATTAATGCAACTCGAAATATCAAATATAACCTCACCTTGTCACGATTTGCTGTTACGTTCTGTCTCGTTTCTTCACATTGCCAGTCACTCATAAATCGCGTTTAAGAAAATAATAGAAATTGCTTCCTTCCGTTATAGATAAATTTCAATGCATCTATTGAAAGAATGTTAGTCATTTTCCTGTTGCCGAAATCTAAACGACTTGAAATCTGCCATTCTGTTACTGAAGTTTATATAGCAACAACAGGGCAGATTTCAGCTCGTTTTAATTCCGCCAACAGGAAATCTAAATAATTCTAATTACGAGACTGTGTACTGCATACAAATGTGCTGGCACGACTGAGAATATGCCATTCACACGTAGGCATGATCAAAGCTCAAAATATCATTTATAACCTAACCTAACCTTGTCAAGATTTGCAGTCTCGTCCTGTCTACATAGTTTCTTCACATTAATTAGTTCATCATAACTCTTGTTTTAGAAAATTATGGAAATTGTTTCTTTCCGTTGTACATAAATTTCAGTGCACCTATTAGAAGAACAATTGTCATTTTGATTTCCCATTGTTGAAGGCTAGGACCGAAACCTGCTATATACAATATAGCAATAGAATGGCGGGTTCCAGGTCGTTCAGATTTTGACAACGGAAAATCTAAATAATTATTATTAAAAACTTGCGTATTGCATACAAATGTGCTGGTACGACTGAGAATATGCCATTCACAAATAGGTATTAAGACAACTCGAAATATCAAATATAACCTCTCCTTGTCAAAATTTGCCCTCTCGTCCTAGGCCATTTATTCGCATTGCAAGTCAATCATGTTTTAGAAAATTATGGAAATTGCTTCTTTCTGTAATACATAAATTTCAATGGATCTATTAAAAGAATAGTAATAAATTTTCCCTTTCTCAAAATCTGAACCACTTGAAATCTGCCATTCTGTTGCTGTATCGTATATAGCAACAGAATGGCAGGATTCAGGTCGTTTAAATTTCGACAACGGGTAGTCTAAATAATTATTATTAAAAAATTGTGTGGTGCATTCAAATGTGTTCGTACGATTGAGAAATTGCCATTCACAAGTAGGCATGATCAGAATTCGAAAATCAAACAAACCTAACATTGTCATGATTTCACGTCTCGTCCTGTCCCGTTCCTTCACATTAAGTTGAAGATTACATTTAAATTATAACTTTGCGTGGAAAAGAAATAACGAAAGAAACGAAAATTGAAAGCAGAAGAGTAAGCACAACGATCTGTTTTTGAATCTATTGATTGATTTATCATCAAATCGAAGCTTCTAGAACGAAATCGAAGCTGATTGAAAATAAACAATTTGATGAAACGGAGTATGAACACCCCGCAGTGAGATCAGAAGACAAGAGT
>NW_011959138.1:0-1720 GCF_000949405.1 Vollenhovia emeryi | reverse complement strand
AGTTCCGCGTTTAAACTCGCACCTACTGCGTTAGCATGTAATAGATATCACCGAAGATGCCTCTGATTACCACCGACACAGCTGCGCGTATTAATATTATTTTTTTCATGGTATGAGATCAAGCGCCGAAACCTGGCTGCTGACAGCGACTTTTTATGGTATATAATCCGTCCGGAAGCCCGCTGCACCACAGTAGGAGATTTCATACGAGATCGAGAAGAAAAACATTGTGGACAGTATAAAGTCTGAAAAGACGCTAGCGCGACAACATGGAGCAACGAGAGCAAGATCTGGTGGAACGAGCCCACAGGATCACCACATTGGGTGATTATTTGGGGTGGCTGCAACAATGCTACGAGTGTATCGCTGAGCTAGAGGAACACAGCCGTGTCAAACGTCCAAGGCTATCCATCGGTAACAGACAATCGCTGGCTCGAATCGCGCGACTCGAGAGTGTCAAGTGCCAAGTTGAAAGACGATTCGTACATTTCGGGGGTGGCGGTGCAGGGCCTTCTTCGAGAGCGCAACTGTCGTGGCGCGAGATCGACACCGCGTTCGAAAACCGCGTGCTTACCGATGCGGTGATTAACGCGGAGTACATTGAACCGCGCAAATTTCTCGATGACGCTCGCGATATCGTGATCGAGCATGTGCGAGACGCTATCGAACGCTATAATTGTGTAAAGGTGAACACTATGTTCAACGGAGAGTTTGTGGCAGGTGACAAACATGCAAATAAAAGCATAAACACAAAAAACTGTGAACTGTTTATTACAACGGACCTACAACTGTGGTACGAGTCGCGCGTAATCGGTCCGACTCTAGCTGAACTCGAAGAGTTTCAGGAGCGTGATAGCGGGTGGGCGCTGTCGCGTATACACAACTTGACTATTAACGTGAACAAGTGCAATCCTATGCGCGCGGGATGCCATATAGACATGCCAGAAGTGGTGAAACGAAAGAAAGCGGTGATCAACGTACAATCCATGGACAATGCATGTTTCGCGTGGTCGGTGGTCGCTGCTCTCTATCCAACTGAAAGACACGCGGAGCGCGAGTCGTCGTATCCGCATTACAGCGACGTGCTAAACCTACGAGACGTTCCAATGCCGATGACGTTAAGCAGTATTAAAAAGTTTGAACAATTGAACAGTATTTCCATCAATGTATACAGCATCGATGAAAAGAACAATTGTGAACGCGCAATCGTACCGCCACGAGTCGCTGATGAGAAAAAGGAGAAGCACGTGAACCTATTATACCTGCAAGATCAGGGGGATGCTGAAGTGGGTCACTTCGTCTGGATAAAAAACTTATCCCGCCTCGTCAGTTCTCAGCTCAGTAAACACAAGGAGAAGAAATACATTTGCGATCGGTTAGTATCAATAAAATTTATGAAAAATTGTTTTATTTGAAAAAATATATATTAAAAACATGTTTTTCTTTCTAGATGTTTGCACTACTTTAGCTCCAACGTCAAGTTGCAAGCCCACAGCGTGGACTGTCAACAGATGAATGACTGCGCGATCATATTACCCAGCGAGGAGGACAAGTGGCTCAGTTTTAACAATCACAGTAGAAAGGAACGTGTGCCGTTTGTCGTCTACGCCGACTTGGAGTGTATCCTGAAAAAGATGGATACGGATCCGAAGACATATCAGCACCATGAAGCATTTAGCATCGCTTATTACCTGCACTGCTCATATGACGACTCGCTATC
>NW_011959137.1:0-1720 GCF_000949405.1 Vollenhovia emeryi | reverse complement strand
GTTTGTGTTGTATATGTAACGCAACTAAATGGAACATCAGGGATGGTGTTCAAATCCTATCTTGGAAATTTTAAAAGTTATTCAGGGATAATGCTAGAAGTACCGTAACTTTGAAACCTCATAACTCAAAAAGTACTTAACGCAAACATACTTTATTATATCGTTTTGGAAAGCTATTGAAATAAGCTACAAGAATATGTAATGAAAAAGGAGGATTACATATCAAAATTTCAAAGTGATCTTTAGCTAACCTTGATAAAGCTATTCAAGGTCATACTGATATTACTATGAAATGCGCAAGAAAAAAGATACAACATTAGTCTTTAACAGTTTTTTTCTATCATGGATATTCAAAAAGTTATTCATGGAATTAAAAATACCGTAAATTTCAAACCTCATAACTCAAAAAGTACTTAACGAAAACATACTTTATTATAGCGTTTTGGAAAGCTGTTGAAATAAGCTACAAAAATATTTAATGAAAAAAGAGGGTTCCATATAAAAATTTCAAGGTGATCTTTAGATAACCTTGATAAAGCTGTTCAAGGTCATACTGATATTACTATGAAATGCGCCACTGAAAACGATGCAACTTTAGTGTTGAACATTTTTTTCTATCTTGAATATTTAAAAAGTTATTCAGGAATTGATACGAAGTACCGTAAATTTCAATCGTCATAATTCCAAAAGTACTTAACGAAAACGTACTTTATTATAGCGTTTTGGAAAGCTGTTGAAATAAGCTACAAGAATATGTAATGAAAAAGGAGGGTTCCGCATAAAAAATTGAAGGTGATCTTTAGATAACCTTGATAAAGCTCTTCAAGGTCATACTGATATTACTATGAAATGCGCCACTTAAAACGATACAAATTTAGTGTTTAATATTTTTTTCTATCTTGAATATTTAAAAAGTTATTCAGGATTTTCCACGTAAATATACATATATATGTATGTATAAACTGAACCCTTGCACCGATTATCGTCAAATACAATACCAGCCATCTCTTAATCACACTCAATAAATGTGCCAAAGTAGAAACCGATATCTCAAAAATTGCGGAGGTGAGAGCGCGAACAATTTTTGCGCACACACATACACACACACAGACTTTTTTTAAAAAATGTGTTTTTTGAGTTTTTAAAACATTCTAAACCCATTAGCAATGAAAACTGGAAAAAAATTTTTCGCATCGAAACAAAGCTTTCTCTATGAGGAAGCAAAATTAGCTACATGAATTCTAATTTCTCCAAACCAAACCAAATGTTAAGATCTCCTTAATAAAATTAACGTAATATATTATATATTAGAAAATAAATTAGCATCGCCGAAAAGAGACGACAGTAGAATTCAATAATTTTAAATGTTATACATATTAAAGTAAGTTTTGTAACATATTAATATTAGCTTATAGATACAATTTCGTATATTTACCTCCGAAACGGCTTACTCTTTATATCATTTATTGCGGCACTTGCTTTCTCAACATTTCTGCAGGCCAGGATTACTCTTGCACCTAAACGTAAAATTTATATGCATTTATTTAAATGCTGTTATTTTATTTACTTCGAAACAACATTGAGTTTATTCCCCAGATAGAACATAATACATATATAATGTGACTCATCGTACATTGAGCAAATTGTGCTTTTTATTATGTTAGCAAAAATCGGGCAATTATCATGCATACTTATATACGCATACCACGTACTTCTCTAG
>NW_011959136.1:0-1720 GCF_000949405.1 Vollenhovia emeryi | reverse complement strand
GTCCGTATTCCGATTGATTCCGACTAACCATATCCTGTTTTTCTCTGTATTTAACCACAGGGCGGACTCACTGTAATATTAATCCTTTTTCTTTCCTTTATATTTTCACTCTAGGGCGGACCTATTATAATCACCACGAGATCCTTTGTATTCATTCCTAAATAAACCTTGTTCACAGTTTTTTAACCTTTAAACACCTGTCCGACTTATTTTCCGATTCCCCCAAGCGATTGCCTTCACTAAGTAATTAAGGTCTTGTCCTCCTTTCCTCCCGACGGCCCTGGAGCTGAACATATTCGGCAAATAGGAGGAACGGAGGATCCCTTTGTCCGTTACACAGCACGTCAAACACCGACCGAACGACACTCGCTCTTCCGACCGATTAAGTAGAACCGCGCGTCTGATTGTTACGCGAAGCATAAGCGGATTGTCGGAATCCCGTCCGACAATCCGGAGTCCAGAACCGGGAAGAAGCGGAAAGCGTTGGTGCTTCGTTACAACCCAGGTAGAACATAAAACTCATAATGACATCATTATGACATCACTTAAAAGTCATTTTGGAAAAATCATAATGATCTCATTTGATACATTTTTGGCTATGTTTTGGTGACTTATTTATGATA
Source organism: Vollenhovia emeryi (assembly GCF_000949405.1). Lineage (NCBI taxonomy): Eukaryota > Metazoa > Arthropoda > Insecta > Hymenoptera > Formicidae > Vollenhovia > Vollenhovia emeryi. Next base: position 1,097 of record NW_011959136.1, on the reverse strand, counting down.
TCATAATGACTTTAATATGACCTCCAAAAAGAAGAATATTATCTCAAATTGATTGATACACGAAATTTATTTGCATTATACGTATTATTAGCGAGTATACATATTATTATTATAAATAACTAATAATGAACATTATTGCACACAAAATGTAGTACTTTAAGAGATCATGTGTTAATAATGTAAAATTAAAATAAAATAGTTATTTTTAATGGGAAAGCAACTTAAAAAAACTGCGCGTGCATAACAGAAAATGATTAAAAAAAAATAGAAGTAGTTCAAAAGAGAAATTCTGACAGTCATATTAGAATAATATAAGTACATCATGTTAATATAAAAATTAACAAATTCTTCTCTAATTATCTCTTTTAACTCCTTTTTAACTATAACATAAAAGTACCAATATGTGTGTTTGAATATGTACTTAAAATCTATGATTTTTTGTGTCCTTTTTAAATAATTTTTCAATCATTTTTGTTTGGGTAACTTTTAAGTGATGAATTAAATCATGATGACGTCATTATGACGTCATCATGAGTTTTATGTTCTACCTGGGAAACATTATTGCACACAAAATGTAGTACTTTAAGAGATCACGTGTTAATAATGTAAAAATTAAAACAAAATATTTATTTTTAATGGGAAAGCAACTTAAAAACAAAGAATCATAGATTTTAAGTACATATTCAAACATTGATACTTTTACGTTATAGTTAAAAGAGAGTTAAAAGAGATAATTAGAGGAAAATTTGTTAATTTTCATATTAACATTGTAACGATGCACCCCCGTTGCACCGTTCCTGGCATTCCACCCGCCGGATGCCGCCCGACCGATCACCCGTCGGGCGAGACGCAGGCGCATAGCGCCTCATAAGACTCCGATACACCGGCGCGCCGACCGCCCGGCCGGGGCCACGAACGGCCCCGGAAACCGCCGAGCGGATCCGAACGCGCGTCGCGACCGCGAGCCAGACGCGCCGCTCGGCCGGGGCCACGAACGACCCCGGAGACCGCCGAGCGGGCCCGAGCGCGCGTCGCCATAGACTTCTATAGACGGAGCATTATAAGCTACGACTCTGGACAAGAGGGGTCTGATATTC
>NW_011959135.1:0-1720 GCF_000949405.1 Vollenhovia emeryi | reverse complement strand
CACACACACACACACACATTTTTTAAATTACTGTGTTTTTTTGAGTTTTTAGATTATACTAAACCCATTGGCATTGAAAATTGGAAAAAAATTTTTCGCATGAAAACAAAGCTTCCTCTATGAGGAAGCAAAATCAAACAAATCGGAGAGGAGACCCCTTTTATGCATAATTACCGAATTTTTTATTATAAAAATATTCATTTATAGTTCAAAAGGTTCTAGGGAAATTAGTGAAGATCGCTATCTCAGTTTCAATACTATCGTTTCCTCTCAAAGGAGACTCTTAATTTTTATATCATGCTTCATCAAGTAGTTATTATTACATATGTATGTACGAGTATAGTTATAAGTTTTCATAGAATAGTTTTTCGTTAATTATGTTAAAAGTAAAAACATGCTCCCTACTTGGAACAAATTTAACATCCCAAGTAGCACATATACCCCAAATAGCACAGGGACGTCCTGAAGACGTCCTCAGAATATCCAGGACGGGACGTCAGGACGTTTTGGGGACGTCCCATTTTAGTCCCGGGACCTCCTGAGGACATTCTGTGGAACACCCGATGCGCGCCTCATTATATCCTCACGAGGTCCCGAAGACGTCCTCAGAAAGTTCTTTAGGAAGTCCACAGGACGTACTTCAGAACATTATAAGGACATTTTTGGGATAGCCATAGGATGTCTTGTTTTAATCCCGGGACATCCTGTGGTATAAGAAAAATTTAGATTAAAAAAATACATATACAGGGTGAGTCATTTTAATCCATCCACGCAAATATCTCGAAAAGTAAGCGAATTAACGAAAAATGTTTGAAACGAAGTTTTAATGGTTTCGAGAGGCCATAAGATGGTACCATTGGGTTAACCTTGAAGAATTATTTGAAGGTCACATAAAGGTCACACCAATTTTTTTAAATGGCATTCCCTATTTTTTATTACATATTCTTGTAGCTGACCTCGAGAGCTTTCCAAAACGCTATAATATAGTATTTTTTTATTAAGAACTTTTTGAGTTATTAAGGTTTGAAAGTTCCAATATTTTGACATAAATTACAAAATATCTTGTAAAATATTCATTTTTTTATCATCTTACCTTAATACTTTTTTGAACAGAATAATGAGACAAATCAACCGGTGTAAAGAAAACAAATTTGTAACAAGTAATAAAAAATATTTTTTTAACAATTGTGTTTTCTTTACACCGGTTGATTTGTCTCATTATTCTGTTCAAAAAAGTATCAAGGTAAGATGATAAAAAAATGAACATTTTACAAGATATTTTGTAATTTATGTCAAAATATTGGAACTTTCAAACCTTAATAACTCAAAAAGTTCTTAATAAAAAATACGGTAAATATTCACTATAGGGGAGTCAGCTCCGATGACCTTGACCTTGACATATATTGTCAAGGTTACCCTCCTGAGTAACGCTCAGAAGGTTTTAGCCGTCGCTCGTTATTTGTTAAAAAGTTATTAAAAAAACAATGTCGACCAATTATATGTAATTTTCAGAAACAAATATTAAAAATTTTGAAAAATGTTTTAAACAAAAGTTGTAGATCTCTTTGAAATATACATTTTATGTCCTATTCATTTTTACTGTGCGAGTAAGTTTTCGAAAAAAATGATGGACTTTAAATCTTATATCTCTCCTCCCATCTCCATCTGTCGTACGTCATGGAAGTACATGCATGGAGGCAGTACGTTCTGCCCCCCCTAC
>NW_011959134.1:0-1720 GCF_000949405.1 Vollenhovia emeryi | reverse complement strand
CTCTCGCCCCTTGCCCCTCACCCCTCGTCCTTTACATGTGGTCAAGCATTATCATAAAGCAATATGCATATTGCAGGTTGCTTAAAGCGTAATTGTTGTTCATTTCCTCCATCTGAGAACAGTATTTTCCGGCATTAATGATTTTACCAGTACCGGGATTCTGTAACTTGCTATCGATGTTTTTCGGTATCGAAATTAACTAGCGACAGCAAAGACATTAAAAGCACAGCTTTCATTGGTTGGTTAACGATACCGAAAACCATCGATAGCAAGTCACAGAATCGCCGTACAGGTTTCAAGAATGAATAATTAATAATGCCAGCTCAATAGACGTGGAGTTATTACTGCTTCATGATAACGTTCGACCATATGTTTCAAGAACAACAGTATAGAAATCTAGAAATTATACGAGAGTTGCAGTATGAAACTCTTTATTTACTCGTTTACAAGTTACTAATTATTTAATATTGCTATTTTAACATAGGGTCTTACGGGAACTGAGACAAATAATAAATCATTCAAAAACTATTAAAACCAATGCTAAAAATTATATTTTTTGTATCATGTTTTTCAAACATGTAAAAGTTTTCTGCGAAGTTTTGAAACGATTTGCTTGCTTGTTTTGCAATTATTATTAAGAAAGTGCTATGATCATCAATTGACGCGATATCGACGACGGAACGTGACAACGCCGCATCCCGATTTAATCTTTCAAGTTTCAACAATCTCGTTGAAACTGTCAGAGGATAATTCTCGATAATAGTGGTGTTAAGTTATGTATCCAATCAGGTAAAAATTCATTGTATTTTTTCGCAAATTTATATTAATGTTTTGTAAAGTTGTTCACGTTCCGTCGTCGATATCGCGTCAATTGATGATCATAGCGCTTTCTTAATAATAATTGCAAAACAAGCAAGCAAATCGTTTCAAAACTTCGCAGAAAACTTTTACATGTTTGAAAAACATGATACAAAAAATATAATTTTTAGCATTGGTTTTAATAGTTTTGAATGATTTAATATTTGTCTCAGTTCCCGTAAGACCCTATGTTAAAATAGCAATATTAAATAATTAGTAACTTGTAAACGAGTAAATAAAGAGTTTCATACTGCAACTCTCGTATAATTTCTAGATTTCTAAACTGTTGTTCTTGAAACATATGGTCGAACGTTATCATGAAGTAATAACTCCACATCTATTGAGCTGGCATTATTAATTATTCATTCTTGAAACCTGTACGGCGATTCTGTGACTTGCTATCGATGGTTTTCGGTATCGTTAACCAACCAATGAAAGCTGTGCTTTTAATGTCTTTGCTGTCGCTAGTTAATTTCGATACCGAAAAACATCGATAGCAAGTTACAGAATCCCGGTACTGGTAAAATCATTAATGCCGGAAAATACTGTTCTCAGATGGAGGAAATGAACAACAATTACGCTCTAAGCAACCTGCAATATGCATATTGCTTTATGATAATGCTCGACCACATGTAAAGGACGAGGGGTGAGGGGCAAGGGGCGAGAGCCGAGCGTCGAGCGGCGAACGACGCGCGGCGAGGGGCGAGCGATGAGGGGCGAGCGGGGAGTGTTTACTGAAGCTCGCCGCTCGCTGCGTGACAACTTTTTTTCGCTCCACCTCTCGCTATTAGATGATGCCCCACCGTTGCCTGCCGAGTCCGGCCTGCCTTCATTCGCTCAGACATTAAAATTTATTTCTGGT